>NC_039278.1:3402454-3702454 GCF_003368295.1 Carassius auratus | reverse complement strand
TAGGTCACTGAGTGTGTGCAGGAAGGGGAAAGAGAAAACAACAGTTAACAGTGTCAAGTGTAAAAAATTAAACATAAATTATTTGCTTATTAATATTAAATGAAAAAGAAATAAAATAAAAATGTGTGAGCATAACATATATTATATATATATATATATATATATATATATATATATATATATATATATATATATATATATATATATATATATATATATATATATATATATATACATACATGTATTCTTCATAGTGAAGAAAAATAGCTTTACCCTGTGCTATCGTATATAATAATAAATCGTATCTATCGGTATAATTTCTGAGCACAGACGTGCTGAGACTAGTTCTCTGATAATACTCTTGAGCAGAAGGACTAAAGGAGTGTAGTGGATTAGTAGTCACACCTGGAGAGTGAAAGACTGGCACCGTTGGTGTGTTACATACGATAGTTTCAGCCAGTAAGGTGTTGTAGGGGTTATTAGTGCCTTGTGGTCTCAGAAGAGGGTTAGTAAGAAGATAATTGCCCGTCATTCCTGAAGCAACAAAAACAAGAGGACAAATACGATTATTTATTTATTTGACCTAAGCTGCATATTTATGTAATATAATTGGTAATATTAAATCAAATTAATTTGCAGAAATTTTCACATCACCAATTCTATATGTTAACAATATTTGTCAATGGTAACCTCCATTGAAAATCAATGGGTGAATATTGCCAATGGCAAAACACAATAATAAAAAAAAAAAAATAATAATAATAATAATTTTAATTTAACTACCATACTGGGCACAGCTTCTTACTAATTCATAAAAATAAATAAATAAATAAATAAAATGTGCTAAAAATGAAAATTCCAAATTTCTACAAACTTTTTGTCCATCCATATATATATATATATATATATATATATATATATATATATATATATATATATATATATATACACATATATATATATATATATATATATATATATATATATATATATATATATATATATATATATATATATCAAATATATCAATATTGTAAATGAAAACAGTCATTGTTGTTATTGTTTCTAAACAGAGACACTGAAGCACAGAAAGACAAATACTTTCTTTTTTTGTACCTTTTGTGTTTTGTGCTTGAACTCGTGCATTAAAAGCATGCTGAGTGTTTTAGAGCAAGCCAAACCAAACGGCTCTGAATAATACAACCTTACCGCAGGTCAGCTAGAGTTGAACATCATCTTCTCATCACATGCATTTCAGCCCTGGCTAAATAATAAATGACAGTTTTTTTCCTAAATCCTTGAAACTGGTGACCGAGGGCATATTTTCTACTGACTCACTATTGTAGCTGTGTAACACCGGCCCAAAAGGGCTTGTCTGGATTCTTGTGTCTTTAAATGGATATTAGTCATTTAATTTTCCAGTTTAGTCAACATGAAATCAAAGTTGATGCTATTTACTTTCTCAATACATATTCCTGATGTTTTTGTGAACGATTCATTACTATTCAAAAGAAGAAAAAAAAAGTTTGGCATCATATCTTTCATCAAAATGAAATGACTTCGCCTCTGAAATGACTTTCCTTTCACACCAATCTTTCTTATTTTTCATCCATCGCCTCACCCAAAATACCTGACACACAGAGACCACTTTTCAAAGTCTAATTAATTTGCTATCTGACAAATATGTCACATCACATTAGTAAAAGGGTTGCGGATGCTGTTTCATGTTGACTTCAGCTAAAATCACATATGAGTGGTTTCAAACAGATCCTTGTGCATGTCTACCAGAAATCGTGTTTTTCATAAGCTTATCAGTTGAATAAATAACTTGTTTAACATAAATGTATCTGGAATATGCATAAATACACATAAAATCTGATTTCTAAAGCAGGCCTAATTGAACTTAAAATAAATGTCAGAGTTCTTGAAATGCTTAAAACACAAATTAATTTGGTATTTAACTCAAATGAAAGTTGAGGAGTTCATTACTGCAGATCTTTTACAATTGTTGGCTGTTAAGAAATTTGATTAACTATGAGGTCAATTAAATACTAAAGTATTTTGAACAATTGAATTAAACATGGCTGGCTGATTACAGATCACTATGTCTCGTCTATTATTTCAGAGAAACATTTCCATGAAACCGAGCTGAAGTGAGTTTGGCTGACCTTGGTTGAGGGTGGATGTGCTGTTGATGTCTCCTGAGATGAAAGAGGACTCGGACTGTTTTCTGACTGTGTCGTTCCACATTCTTCTGATTCGACTCTGATTAGAGGAACAAACAGCCATGAAACAATGATCGCTATCTTCAGGAAGGAAAAATTGCGTTCCATCTTTTTAAAAAAAAAAAATTCTGATATGTAAATAATAATTTAGATGGCTTTGGACACTTCAGTCATCTTATCTGATGCAATGACATTCATACATTTCTCAAAAAAATATCAAAGCAAGTGGCATCTAGAAGCAAATGATAGCTTTTATCAGAACTAAATTCCCTTTTCTGAGCCTTTTCAATGACTTTAAAGCAACTGGTAGCAGTCTTTTTAATGCATTCAGAGACAGTTATCTAAAAGTTCACGTGCCCTACCAGAGTAACCTCATATGTATTTTAATTATTATCCTATAAAAGACATGTTCTATTAAAAATGTAATAAAGTGTAGCAATATTATCTTGACAATTAAAAATGTATTTTTGTGAAATATTTTATCTAAAAAGTGTTTATGATACGTCCTTAAAAATTCCCTTAGAATTAATGAAGTTTTTTTTCCCCTTGTGTTGTTATTACTTAGTGTATTTATAATTATGATTTCAATATTTCTGTGTTATTTGCAGTGATCAAATATAGAAGCTAGATTCTTTAATCTTTTTACTGATCGCATAGTTTGTCCAGAGTGTGATGTTTAGCGTGCTGTGAAAGTGACACAACAATAATCAGGGGCCGTTGACGATCTTTGACAACAAAGGGGTTCAGCGATTTCAATCATTATTGTTCAAACCTGTTGTGAATTGGAGTAAAAGATCTGAAATATCTGGTCTGAGTAGAACAGAAATCTCAATTGGTAGAGCATTGCATTATCAAGCGCAAGGTTGTGGGTTCGATTCCCCGGGAACACATGATAGGTAAAAATGTATAGCCCGAATGCACTGTAAGTTGCTTTGGATAAAAGCATCTGCTAAAAGCATTAATTTATTTTCCTTTTTAATTTAATTTAATTTAATTTAATTTAATTTAATTTAATTTAATTTAATTTAATTTAATTTAATTTAATTTAATTTAATTTAATTTAATTTAAATAGTACAAATGTAGGCAGTAAATGATTTCTAAAGTAACATAAGCTCCTGTTCTATGCTGATGCTGTTACAGTTTAAGTATGATTTGTCTTTTTGTATTTAATTAAACTGTCAGGATGCATATATTTACATAGAGCATTTGAATTAATGTTGTACATTCACAAAACATTTAAGCAAATAAATAGTTAAAAATGATATTCATACATAGTCTATATAAATATATAAATGTTGTGCTTTCCATTTATGATAAACTTAATATGATAGCTTCATCATCATCATCATCATCATGTATATGCTAAACATTTGTCTGCACATGTTATAATTTTTAAATAAAATGCACAAAGTTTCTTTTCTACATAATCACTTTGATTTGTTTGGGAAGATTGTGTTATATAAAATACTCTTTTTTTCACATTACAACTATAAATCAGTATGAAAAAAATATCTGCAAGACAAATGCTACACATGATATCATAATACTGTTTAGAAAGTAAATATTATAGTATTCCAGACCCCTATCTAAACATTGCATAGTATACACAACTATTTATTTGATTCACTATAATATGATACAATCTATCATAAAGACGTTTAAATGAAATCTCTAAAGTCTGTCTGCAAATACATGAAAAAATAATAATACTGACAAAAAGCTCTGTGCCTGTGTGTGTGCATGCACTGGATCAGATGGAAACGCTCACAGAGTTTCATTTCATTCCAATATGTAATGTGTCTCATAACCGACTGTTGCGTTAAAAGCCGTTGAAATGAAAACAATGGAAACTGGGTCAGTAGTGTTTGTACCTGAGTACCAGAGGAATAGCGAGCGCTTGTCCGTGTTGTTGAGGTCTTTGTGGAGCTGTGCGAGCTCTCAGTCGTGATCCCGCTACAGCAGTACGAGTGTCGGAAACATTTGCTGTACTCTCTCCGAACCTGCAGTTCAAAGGAATGTTGTTGTTTTATCAAGTTAACTTTTTCATGTGTGCTTCTCGTTAAAATCGAGTGCTGCCGCGGCTCGGGTGGAACAATATATTTCAAGAAGCACTTACTTTTTTCTGAAGCAGGCAGTGGAAAGTGAAGATAAACATGCCCTGGAAAGTGTTGAAGATGGTGAAGAGGTACGCTAAGACAACAGACGACTCGCTGATGAAGAACAACCCAATTGACCAAGTCAGGCCCAAGAGACACAGCAGAGCAAAGCCGCCCATGACCCACGACCTTCCAGAGCACATAAAACACAAACAATGAGGCATGAGAGAGGGACATTTCCTTCAGCAAAGAGAAGAAATCATCACAGCGTTTACAGCTACGATCTCAGCAAAACAATACAATCAAACACAGTTCGCAAAATCATTTGGACTGACGTATTAGGCACAAGTAGATGGGAAATGCAGTGGAACATATCATTGAGAGGTTAATCAATCCCATATGAAAGCAGGATTATCATTAAAAAAAAAAAGGTTTCATCAGTTTTGAGGCAGTGGAGTGTGGAGATATTTCTGCATGCCACTATACTGGGTATAGACGCATGATACTGGGCTGCATTCAGACGGAGGGGGAAGAGAAAGAGCAGGAATCATCTCTGATTGGTCCGTTTTAGTGGAGGAGGCGCTGACAACAGGTCTCGGCTGTAAGGAACCAAAGAGATAGAGCTTGCTTTCATCAGAGGAGAGATGAGAGATGAAACTAGAAACCAACAGATGAGGATTTAAAGGCATGAGGAATAGGACGGCTTCAGGATATAAAGATTTCTATTTATTTATTTTGAGGTTAAGGGTGCACTGAGATCTATAAATGAGGGGCATAATGGATGGAGCTAAGGATTCCTTGGTTTTAAAACAATATCCTATGCGAATAAGATGAACTTTTCTCTCTTTTTTTTAAGTTATGGCACATAACTGATAAAATGACTATTGTGTCTATAAATAAATCAATAGCTACATAAATACATGACACTATATGAATGATTTGTAAACTAGTTCTATACAATAAACTAATAATACCTAAATAATGCTTCTTATAAAAAAAATAAATAAAAAAAAAATCAACAGTGAATTTTGACAAGATTCTAAGGCACAGCATAAAAGATGGAGATAGATAGATAGATAGATAGATAGATAGATAGATAGATAGATAGATAGATAGATAGATAGATAGATAGATAGATAGATAGATAGATAGATAGATAGATAGATAGATAGATAGATAGATAGATAGATAGATAGATAGCATTTTGACATTGCAATGCATAGTATAAAATATGGATTAGCATTTTAAAATTCACAAAATATTAATTTATTTTTGTTTAAAAAATAACTTTAAGTGAGAGTAAAGTTAATCTAAATTATTAACATTTAATAAAATATATGTGGAAATTAGGATGCACTGTTAAATATGTGATACTGGCTTACATTAACAATATGGACTAAGTAAATAAGTTGAATGAAAAATAAATCAAAATATTACACTAATAAGCCAATAACCACTGATATATCATGTACTCATATATGTGGTAAATAAGGGCATGGCACTTTGAGAAATGAGAAAGTGAAAATGAAGCCCATGAGCGCTTTGGCACCTGAGGGTAGTAATATATTAAGGGGTTTGCCATATGAAGTGTATGAGAATGTGTCAGTGTGAGGAAGTCTAGGAGTTTGAGGATAGGAATAACAGGAAGGGGGGTAGAGAGGGTTATGGGTTTGAAGGATTTAAGGATATGAGGGTATGAAGTTGTAGTTGAAGTTGAAGATGTACAGCAATTTAAGATGGTCCAGGCGGAATAAAAATTAAGAAACCAGTTAAGCCACAGACAGACAGACATACGGTGCGCATGAGCAGCACAGAGAGACAGCGCTTCTGGAAGAGCCCAGCAAACAGACAATAAAATGACAAGGGAAGCAACCATGAGGCTGTGGCACAGATGTCTAGCCAATGCTCTTACTTGATAAATGGTTTATTATCTTCATAGCTAGAGAGCATGGCCAGCAGAGGAGAGAGACAACATTAGATCAGGCACATCAGATGGATTAGCATTAAAGTCCAAATGTAAGAATTCTGAAGTTCCAAAATCAAATAAAGCTGGAAAAAGATAAAAAATAATAATAATAATTAAAAAAATAAATACAAAGATTTTGTCCTCTTGAAAAATTCCTGAATAAATGCAGCTGTTCAGGTTATGAATTCTTAAAGACAACATGAAACTGCATCACAATGCAGTTAACTTCTGTTATAATTACAGATGTAATAATTACAGATAAATTATTATTATTTATATAACTCTTTAGAATAACTTGCACAATAGTGGACATTTATTGAGAAAGTAAATAGAGTTAATTCTGAAATAACACACATGATTATTACATGACATGACTTTCATAAAACTTTACTGCCACTGTAAATTTTCTTTAATTGTTTCTACACAGACTGCCAAGTACATTTAATTTTCCATGCTGCTTTGCCTTATGCCGGTTTCTAAATAGCGTAAAGATGGTTCTCTGAGGGGAAATGTGGCAGTGCTTTTACACTATTTTATGCGGCAGTAATGTTTTATGAGTGACATAAGTTACAGCTGTACTGTGAATCTTACTCAGGCAAATCAGAATTATAATAGCCATCACAGACGCGATAATTACTGGTTTGGGTAAGAGAACAGACAGAGGACAGAGAAAGAGAGATAGGAAACGCAGAAATGAAACGAAAGGCTGCAGATTAGCTTGCTGAACATGCAACATGCTGCAATGAGCCCAGAGTTTAGCGGATTGATTCCTCTCGCCCTGTGGTGATGGGTGGAGAGAAATTTAGACAACATACGGCTGACACAATGCCTGTGAGCAACATATTTTTCAAGCATGTTATTCATGTCTATATCGCTGTTAAATCTAATAAAATATGCATATTTCCCCAATGGCTGTGTGTTAAGTTTGAAAGATCACATTAAATGCAATCAGTGTCATATATCAAATCCAAAACATACAAAGGCTCTTTCCAAGAACAGAGTCCAAGGGTTACAGAAACTTTTGTTACCAAAATGTGGGACTTGTCTAAAGCTTTTAATTCTGTTTTTTTTTTTTTTATTCAGACTAACAATGAACAGTATTCCTACATTTCCTACAATTTTTGATTTTTAAACATTAAACATTTTTTAAAGTTATAAACATTTTAAACATTAGTTCATAGACTGAAAACAAACAACAAACAATAACATTTTTTTTTACCAACTTACGAAAAAAACAAAAACATAGTTTAATAAATGCTTTAAAACTATGTAACACATTGCTAGTTTATGTTAGATAATACATGCATTGAAATCTTTAAGTGTTAACCAAAAAATGATTTTATCTTAACCTATATTTTAATATATAAACTACATATATCACAATTTGAAAACAATAGAAAATATAATCAAATATAACCAGTAAGAGATTCATTGCCATGCCAGCAAAAAAAGAAAAAAGAAAAAGAACGAAAAAAAGAGTTGTGTGGTCAACCAGCACACTTTTTCTGTCCTTTTCAGCTACAGAAAGAGATCTCCCTCTTCGCACAGGAAACACATGGAAGTGCTTTGACTGTGCTGTATTCACACACACACACACACACACACACATCTGAATTCACTCTGCAGGAAGACTCTGAATACAGCGGGTTGTTTTCGAAAAAAGAGTTTTGTGGTCACTGTAAAGGAGTAACAGCGCTGAGCCTGTCTCAGTCATTACGTGCCTCTCTGGCCATAGCTCACATTAATAGATGACGTGCACCTGAAGAGAATAACATCTGTCTGGAGTCCATCTGAATCCCTTTAGTCGACACACTTAAATTCATCCAAGCAGAAAAGAAACGACAGTTTTGTAGATGCTACATACAGGGTAACCAGGAAGCAATGTCTGTTCCTGTTGTAAATGTTAGATTAGGAATGCAGCTTCGTCTTAGTGTGTGGCGGCACACTTCGACTCCACATGAGCTGAAATATCGTGGGGGAAATACGTGACTTACTTGATGTGCTCCAGCCGGCTGGAATCAGGTTTCAGCGATGTAGAGTGTTTCATCATTTTGTACATCGTGATGAGCAGGAAGATGAGATTGAGCTGTGCGAAAGCAAAAGACCTTTGTTAATAAACAAAAAAAGGAAACTTAAAAGATTAGATAAGTGAAGTTTTATTAGGAGCATTAATTGAAAACAGCCATCTAAGCATCCCTTCAGCCAGTGCCTAATACAATAACCATCTGTCATATTGCGAGACAAAGCCAAGATGACTGGCGCCAAATACAGTGTCGCTATACAGTATATCAATACAAGAATACAAAAAAGCAATAACAGCGTTTGACTGCTGAATGAAAACACAATAGTTCAGAGACGCTCAGAGACCACACATGGATAAACGGATATTTGAGATTTCCTCGAAAAATAAGATAAAAATAAATAACTTTAAGGAATATCCCCGGGATATTGCATATACAAACATCCACGGACCGCAATTGTGGCAAAACATTGGAGGGAAAACATCCCTCAGTCTGTGAAAATAAACAGAAATGTATATTTACAGTGTTACGCTCAGTGGGATTTTAGCAGGGAATCATTCAGCATTGCAAATAAATTCAATACACTACCACCAAACTATCACACTAATGCAAAAGTAAATCGTAACATTACACATGGCATCACAGGACTCTGTGTTCATCATAGTGATTGCATGGCGTATGCAATGTTAACATATATATATATATATATATATATATATATATATATATATATATATATATATATATATATATATATATATATTATTATTATTATTATTATTATTTTATTTTTTACAAACCTATGGACAATATTATTTTATTTAAAGTCAAATGTGTATTTTCTCTGCCACCGGTATTATACATATATATTTGGTTATTCAATAAAATATATGAAAATGTTATTTAATATCATCAGATATTACATTGTTAATAAATACATTTGATTTAAATGAGCAAAACATTTATTCTAGGTTATTTGCTAGTGTAAACTTATTGCTAACGTAATTAACAAAAATGTCAAGTGTTCATAATGTTAAATGGAAAATCATTTCAAATTTCATATAATTATTTAAGTGAGTAGATAATCTTCCATAGATCTGTTTCATATGAAAAGTCAAATGATCTATGTATTTATTTAGATTTTCATTTATTGACACAAATGCAAAAGGAAGCTAACTGAAAAGTTGTGTTTGTTTGTTTGTTTGTTTTTCCCTAGTAAATATGATTAACAATTGCTCTCCAGGATTGATCTGTAAATGCACTTGCTGTAAACACATTCCTTTTCATCTTACCAACTTGGGATCGGATTCATTCTGTTAGGTTACTTATATTAGCCTTTAGATGTTAATTAATTTAGTTAATGAATTATACTGATCTGTAAACAAATCAAGATTTTTTACTTTAAGTGATTTTTCCTCAGGAAAAAAATAATAATAATAATTAAGAGTAAACAGTGCATAGGGCCTTCATCTACAAAACAAAAGGAACAAATTCTGCTTTAAAAATGTCGATCATTTACAATAGATGAGCAATCGATCTCATGCACATCTGTTTTGCAATTTTAAAACAGACATGGACACTGAAGTCACACACAGCATTAGAGGGACCTTGTAACAACCTTAAGTAATGCATTGGTCATACTTTATGACGCACTGAGTAAAATGACTTCCCAATAGCTACGACTATGTGGGACAACTATGTGGTGATGGAACATTTTCTGGTCTAATCCATTTTCTGGAGCACAGACAGGCGAGGACGTAGCAGTCTATCATTTGCGGCCGCTCTCGTAAGTGGCAGTGTCACCAGCTCAAACAAGCTCTTCAGTTCAGCTACTTGTTCGGGTGCACAAGCTCATCATTCTGCCATCAAAACAGTGATGGCGATCAATAACGTGCTGCTCATGCAATCAAGCGCCACGGTTTCGCAGAGAGAGAGAGAGAGGGAGGGGGTGGCAGGGTTATGCCTGGTTTTTGCGGCCCTTGTGCCTGAATTTCAGAGCTGTAAAAGGCCTCTCACGCCGCCAGAGCACTGACAGTGATCTGATGAGACGAGAGGAAGTGAGGATGCTCAGCAGAGGGAGTGGTAACAGCAAACCAGCCACTACACTCCTAAAGCTCCTTGTTCCTGCCTGTCCCATGGGCTTACTCTACTCCGAAAAAAGCTTTTCCTACAAACCCTAGCATCCCTGAATCGCTAGCCAAGCAGAAGACCCTCAACTCCACTGGAGAAAGCTGGATGCGTGTGTTTCATATGTGTGTGTGTGTGCGTCTTGAACTCCGATTGAACCAGATTAAATATTTAAGGTGCAGATGGAACTGTCTGCATGATGCAAACGTGTCCCAGTCTAAGCGTGTTTTAACGTCACTCACACACACTAATGGTTTCCAACCGCTCATTTGCTCAATGTCCTGGTTTTCATAGATCTTATATGCCTGGTGCCACAGAGCTGAGCAACATCTTTTCCAACAAAAGCAGTGGTGGCTGTCCTGCCTGAGCCAGTGCTCGGCTGGTGGATGTGTGAACTTCTCTCAGTATCACTGCTTTCATTTTCTACCATGTTTTCACTGACTTGAGAGCCATATAATGATATAACAAACTATTACTTTCTAGCCATTTACAATCAAAACAATTTGTTTGTTTTGTTTTTGCCAACAGTTATGATAGTCTTTATTCCATTAAAAACTTATTTTGATGCAAAAGTCATCATAAAATTCAACAGAGCAGAACAGAACTGAAAAAAACCCCAAAACCAAAATAAAGTTATAAATGAACAGGGTGTCCATACCAGGCTATTCAAGTCTATTCAAGCTATTTGTCTTTCAGGTGAAGCTAATTTAACCAAGGTAGTCAATATAGGCTCATTGGAAAAGTGTTTCTCTCTACAATTCTGTAAATCTCCAAAAACATACATATACATAAAATTCACTGCATATTCCAGTTGAAATTACCACTGGAAGCAGTAAAAAACCAATAAGTTTGATTTCTTTTTCACACAAACTATAATTAGAGGGACAGATTCTCAATTGATAAAGACAATTTTTGAACAACTCGCTGCACAATGATATCTTTCTTCAAAATGCTTTTATCATAGCGCATGCTTAGTAAAGTAATACAGTTGATATAGATAGATTGATACAGTAGATATAGCGTTGCTATTTTGAGGCAACTGAAATAGACTGCGCCAATGAACAACTAAAACCTGATCTAAAGTCAATGGCGTCTTATGTAGGCAAGTCAACAACATGCGTACACTGTGCTTATTACACACACATGAATGCACACACAAACATGCCAAATATAAAAAAAATAAAGGATTACAATGTAAAAAAATATGATTGTGTAGGATACATAAATATTAAAATTCCTACATGTCATAATGGATAGTCATTGCATGCATTAGAATTAGGCTACCTATTTGCTTGTGCTTTAGCAGATCAGTTTCCTTTCTGGAGACGCATTCTGTCTTTGCACTTTTAAATTCCGCTGTGTAAATCGCAAATTCGTCATGGCACGAGTGCAACTGGCTCTTAAAGGGAATGGGAGACTCTGATTGGTTTATTGCATGTTATGCCCAAAACACACCCATGACCCATTAAGAGAATAGCGATAACCCTTTTATGGCGCTTTTTCACTTCATGGTACGGCACCGTACGGTTTGATATGGTTCACTTTTGGGGGTTTACCACTGGGTGCAGTACCTGCTACTTTTTTTAGTACCGCTTTTGGTGAGGTTCCAAGTTAACCGTACCATTATCAAAACATGTCATGCAAACTCTGCTGATCACTGACTGGCTGGAGAGAATCTCAACAGACAAACACAACAGAACCGCTAGATTTAAATCAGCACAGCCAGGGAAGTATCGAATGCAAGTGTTTTGAAGGAGCACACCTTTTTTAACAACCAAAAAATGGCTGTACAGAGGAAGTACAGACGTTCCTCTCGTTGATAGCATAGGAGCAGATCCAGCAAGAGCATGGTGGAGCGACACGGAATGAAAAAGTTTGTCACGAGTCGTGGCAGTAGAGGCACTTGTAACCACAGTGGAGTGGAAACACAAACTGACCCAAGTTGAGTTACGCCGTACTGTACTGAGCCGTACAGAGCTGAGTCATACCACGCAGTGGAAAAGCGCCATTAAACCATGTGCTGGGTGAGCCAACCGTTTTTCCCATCGTTAAACTACCAAAAGTGGATTGGACCGGATCAGTGACTGCACCTGTGCCGTGCGCTTTAGACCTTGCTCTTAGATCGTTAAAATAGAGCCCTATATTTCTGAGCAGCAATAATACATAAAATAAATGAATAAATAAAATAAAACAAATTGGAATAAAATGTTGCTAGATTCAAAGTCTTTTTTTTTTTTTACATTTTACATTGACGTTTGTGACGTGTCACAAAACAAACAAGAAGCAGTGTAATATTTTGCAAAAATGTTGCCACAGATATGCATTTCCACTGAACTTGGGTTGAAGATAGTATTGCTTGTTAAAATAGACATCAGCACTCATGTTGTTGGAGACCAGAATGTATTAACAGCAAATGTAAAGCCAGGTTCAGAATAAACTTTTCTTTGGTAGAAATCTGTGGAAAACACTTGCATATAATATAAGACAACTTCTCAGGAATCCTATTGATGGAAAACGGGACTAGATTAGCTGTGAAATTCATGGAGCTCTAAATCACTGCAGCATCGTGCATGAGGACGCTGAAAATAGATGTAAAATAATGAGAACCACAATGGGCTTCCACTAATTGAACAGGATCACACTCTTCTTCCCCTCTGCACAGCCAAATGGTTGAAACTCTGAATAATGGGATATGCTCTGGCTCTCTCATTGGCAAAGACAAAGCCGCTTTGTCGCTGAGAATCAGGGGTCAGAGGTTGGAGGAAACCTTGGTCTCACGTTCCCCTGAGAGTCTCTGGTCTTTGTGCTTTATCTAGCATTGTCAAGCAGCCTGAGGACTACGAGTGCTGCTTGCTGCCCGAGCAGAGCATGCAACAATAAATCAGCTTCATAGAGGGTCACAAGCTTCCTGCCACTGATGACTGGAACACGCATTCTGATTATCAGCAACACCGCAAACACATACATCACACCTCATCCAGCACTGCAGCCGCTAAATTAGTAGATCTTTGGGTTTGTAGGACTTCCTGTAAGAGCGGTTCAAAAATATGTATTGTTTGCAGTATCTCATGGGCTGTCAGCCTCTTTAAAATCAGTTGGATATGTTGAGAAGAGGGATATCTTATACTCCATTGATAACTATTCAAACGCAGTTTATAAATATTACGCATTCAGGTTTTATGACCTCATTTTAATTGAGAGCATACATCAAATATCTGTACTTAAATTTGACATTGCACAGAATGATTTTACTTTGACTAACTAGTCAAGGTAAAATGTTACCATATTTTCCGGACTATAAGTCGCACTTTTTTCATAGTTTGGCTGGTCCTGCGACTTATAGTCAGGTGCGACTTATTTATCAAAATTAATTTGACATGAACCTAGAGAAATGAACCAAAAGAAAACATTACCTTCTCCAGCCGTGAGAGGGCGCTCTATGTTGCTCACTGCTCCTGTAGTCTACACTGAAGACATAGAGCGCCCTCTCGCGGCTGGGGACGGTAATGTTTTCTCTTGGTTCTTGGTTCTAAATAAATGCGACTTATAGTACAGTGCGACTTATATATGTTTTTTTTTCTTCGTCATGACGTATTTTTGGACTAATGCGACTTATACTCAGGTGCGACTTATAGTCCGAAAAATACGGTAATAGAAATGTAACAAATTACAGTCACAGCAAATCAGTTCATATTAATAATTACATTTAAAAATGTTTTTATGTCGGCTTTTGTATTTACTCTATGGTTAGGATGTCACGTGACATTCCATTTTATTTTAATTTTTTTGTATATTTAAGTAATCTCTAGATCATTTCATAGCATTTGATTATTAAAAGCAGATGCAGATGTTTCAGGCCACTTCTCTAATTACCTTCTATATTTTATTGCAGCACAAACACTGGTTTGAACCATCTGTGTCTCTCTAAATCTGTTTTCAACTAAAAGTCTTTTCAATAAACAGAGCTTCCATCACTGCTCACCCCGACAGGAAGATCACCTGGTCTGTTTACATAACCATAAAGGATATAATAAAGTTCAACCCTCCACAGACATCTCCTCTTGTCCTTCCATTTTCAGGAAGACGATTTGTTTTTTCATCCAGCGTTAAGAGGGCAAACAAACAGCCAGACAGATGTGAATACCACCTGCTAGTCTCTTTCTCTATCTTTGTCTCTCTCAGGCCTACTTCCTCTTAACCTCCCCAATCTAGTCCAAAGCTCTAATCTCTTGGTTCGCAAATAGCAGCACGCTTAAACTGCAGCTGTGCTATATGACCGGCTCTTCATGGCTAACAAAGTCAGTGAGAATCATCAGCAACCTCCTTAAAAGGTTGAGCATAACAATATAGGTTTTTGATTTGTATTATTTGACATTGCCATTTCTTCTATCCACATCCCAATGGGTTGTCTCGACCCCGTAGCTTGAAAGCGCCCTGCTGTGTATCATTTCAGCATAATGTTGTGCTCTGATGCTATGTTGAAAAAGCCACATCGTATCAAAACGATCCCAGAGAGAGAGAAAATAAATAAATGCCTTAAGAGCAGCATTTCCGAACCTCTCTGCAGGCCGCATTGACTGGGTCCGCTAAGACTGAACCGATCTAAGCAGAAATCAATGGGCTGCAATCTGGTGAATAAGACTGAAGAAACAAAGGCAGCTCGATGTTTTTGCACTGGAGGATTTTCTCAATTACTCTTTAAACTCTGAAACACGGTCTTGCACTGGACATTTCACTTTTTTGTCCTTTCACCTGACGCAAGTATTCAGCATTCAATCACACATAAATATGTACATGCCATATTCAATCGTAAGCAATGTGAAGGTCATTAGACACTGAACGCACCATGATAATGAAGGTGACGGGCCCAATGAAACTCCAGATGAAGTGATTGTCCATCCTGAGCCAGCATCTGCGAAGACAACACAATAAAATAAATGTTTATAGAAAACATGTCTAAGCCATCCAGTTACTTTAGACAAAAACAAGAGTTCTAACATGTTCTTTAACAAACTGTGCTTGCTCTCTAAATACAATGTTAAAGATAATGGCATAAGTATTACATTATATATTGCCATCAATTGATATCAACTCATTTCATGTCATTTAAAGGGATAGTTCACCCAAAAATGTTGCCATCATTTACTCAACGTTGTGTTGTTCCAAACCTGCATCAATTTCTCTCTTCCACGGAAAAAAAAGAAGGTATTTTGAAGAATATGGGTAAACAAACAGTTGCTGGTAGCCATTGACTTCCATAGTATGAAAAAAAAAAAAGATTCTATGGAAGTCAAACACTTCAGCAACTGGTTGGTTCCCAACATTCTTCAAAATATAATCTTTTGTGTTCAACAAAAGAAAGAAAATCATACAAATTTGGAACAACATAAGGGTGAGTAAATGATGATAAAATGTTCATTTTTGGGGGGAACTATCCCTTAAAGCTATGCTTTTAAAAGCTCTGTGTACACTACAGCGTCTGGGCTCACTGCATCCCAGACACCAATATTTGAAAGATTCATAAAAGATGAATCACCATCTGCTCATCTGAGATTTACGTATGCAGATACAAGTTAGTATCTTGATATTTTGGTATTACTACAGCACACCCCGAGTGTATATTTGAGCACCATTTGTCTTTAATAATCTGATAAAGCATTTGGACCCGGAAAGTCAGTCTTAAAAAGCAAATACTTGCATTCTGACACATTTTGCAAAGCAATTACACATGAAGTTGATTAGTTTTAAGCTTGAATCCCGAACTTTAAGTATGAGCAATTGTATTAGAGATGCTTAACTTTGCAAACAGAACCAATAAACACACACTAAGGACAGTATCTGTTACTGAGCAGGCTCATGTGGGTTATGTTACAGTGTTTTATATGGGTTGATTCCACATTCGTTTATTAAACACTGCTTAAAGACAGTAATTTCCTGTAACAGATCCAGTTTCTCTAGAGTGTGACTTCCAACAGGAAAAACTGATCATACTAATCATCAATGCTAAAGCTCTCTAAGAAACCGTAGAGAACATCAGAGACAAATGCAATGCTACAAGCAAACCACTGTGCTTCGTATTAAAAGACAGTGATGTGGCAGACAGGGCTGACACACTACCACCTGTTTATGTGTTATAAGGAGCAACCCAAGAGCCCATGCAGGGCTGAAGCACTGCCATTAATCTGGGTAAAAGCCTCTTTCTCATGCGGCCCTCGTCTCCGATAGAGAGCATTTACAAACAACAGGTCACCAGAGACTCTTTGAACAAAAGACACTAACGCAAGCAGCCCAGCCTGAAAACCACATTTTGTACCGTAAGGCATCCTCTGAAGACTTTCTCTCTGTGTGTGTGTGTGTGTGTGTGGTACCTACAGAACCGTCAGATTGTGGCACTGCATTTAAAACAAAACAAAACAAAAAACACACACAAAGAAAACGCTCTCTTACGCTTTCTTAGTCCCATAGCTCCTGTAGTCTACGGCAGCGGAAACGCCCACGACCACAGCGGGGAGGAGGTATCCCGCCATGTAGAAATATCTTCTGCGTGAATATTCACTCTCGAAGACATCCACCAGCATCAGATAGAGCTGAACCCCTTCCAAACACATCCATGCGAAAGATGCCAGAAAAAAGTAATGCAGGATTCCTGCAATTATGGAGCAGGCCATCTGTGGGACAAAAGGGTCAATGATAAAGAAAGTGAGTAATCTAGTTTATCTTGTGTACATACAGTACCAAGTCAAAAACAAAATACTTTTTTTTTAGCACTTTAATGTCAATGTAAAAACTTTCAGCAATTTAATGACATTTATTTCTTCTTATTACTAACTATTTATTTATTTATTTATTTATTTATTTATTTATTTATTTATTATTATTATTTATTCATTTATTTATGTAACTAACAAAGGACAGTTAAGCAACATTTTGACATTGACATTATTTAGTTTGATTTAAATTGAAACATTTAAAACATGAAGGTTAAAATGTTCATGTGAAATTTTATTTATTTCAGAAATTATACACACAAAAAGGTCAAGTTACTGACTCTGTTTGAATGCAAGGTAATGTAAAAAAAAAAAAAAATATATATATATATATATAAATACATGAACAAACACTTTGTATTTATGTTGGTTTCTTCTTTTTCAACAACAGCTTTGATTTAATGGCTCTAAAAATGTCAGGTAATGTAGTTCTGCAGTACATAGCCAAGAGTATGTGGATCCCCTTCTAATTGATGGCTTCTGCTGGGCCTCTTAAGTCCAGCAAATACAAATCTTAATGTTTCGGCATAAAACATCAGTCTAGAGAATAGTGTGCTTCCAACTTTTTTTGGCAACAGTTTGGGGAGGGCCTTTCTGTTTCAGCATGATAATGACTCTTGTGTACTAAGCAAGGTCTGTAAAGAAATGGTTTACTGGTGTGGAAGATCTTGACTGGCTTTCACAAAGCCCAGATCTGAACCCCACTGAACACATTTGGGATGAACTGGAACAACGAGCCAGGCCCCATCTCTGATGCCCTTGTGTCTGAATGGGAGAAAATCCCCACAGTCATGTCCCAACAAAAACTGTAAAGCATTCCCAGGCCTTTTGAAATAAAATGCTTAAAATGCTTTTTTTTTTTTTTTTTTTCATATCAGTAGTAGTCAAAAATATTAATAGGGTAGTTTTCAGTAATATAACAACATCTTTTTTCTTTTACTAAAAGTTGGCATTTTTAATTATATATTTAATTATATATAAATATATATATAATACATTTAACAAAAATACACATTAATTAGAAATGCATTTCTTTATATAAATTATTGACAAAAAGCATCAAGTTACTGACAAACACCAGTAATCCTGAAAAACTGTAATCATGTTTCAAAACGCAGCTCGAACTCACTGGAACTCCCTTCAACAATTTGTCTTGGACGTCTCTAAAAATTTCCATGATACTAGCTGAAAACATTAGATCCATTCAAGGTCACGTTACCCTGGGCTCCGTCATGTCGATTCCGATGAGGAAGATGAGCTCAGCAATAAAAAGGTTGATGCACAGGTTCTTATGGATCGTGTTCCTGTCACTCTGCAGCCCACGGAAGAAACAAAAGGTGAAGATGCTCATGGCCAGACAGATGAGGGATACCACGATACCCACACGACTGATGACGCTCAACAACAGCTCCTGGACTGTATCTGCACCCTGCACGTATAGAGATGGAGGGAAAAGATGTTGATCACAACTGAGCAGATTATAGAAGGCATCTAATGGAAAAAAAGGTATTTCCCTTGCTCATTTGCAAGGGATATGCAACAAGTATTCTTTATTTACTTTTTGTCCAGATTGAAATGCAAAATTTAGCAAGACAGCACACGTGCCAATTAGATCAAATTTGATGGTTAATAGCAAGTTCTGTGGTTATGTTTTTGCAATTCCACTTGGTAACACTAGAGGCACAGACGTTTGAGCTTTAACAGTTTAGTTCGAACTGTTTTTGTCTGAAGAAACTTTTGCTATTATTAAAAGTAGACTAAAACAGGCCGATTTGCAGCCATCTGCAACCCAGTGAGTTATCATTTGGCAGCGTCTGGCTCAGAGAAGCAGATGAGTGTTGGCGGTGTCTATCATAACAGCTGGGTTTCGCAGGAGCGCACGGACAAAAGCTTAAATATTTATGAAGATCGCATCTTACCAGCAGCTCTCGATGAGCCATGAGCACCGCAAAGTTAGTGAGATGACTACAGGAGCAGGTGGTGTGACTTTTATTGGCGTGGATTAGTTTGCAGCCCTGGGTGGACCAGTATCCCATCATGGTTCTCTCAGAGTAGTTCCAGAAAGAGCAGTTGGAGTTATAGTAATGTTGCATCTGTAATCGACAGGACGAGACACAAACATTCCTCATGAGTTAGCAGGCGATAATGAATTGATATTTAGTAGCCGTCTCGTGTGAACGCATAAGGAATGGCATCGTAATTAACTCAGACTGTTGGCATTCACTCTTTCACAAATGAAACGCTGGCCATATCCGACACTCTTTTGAATGCGCAGTGTGTGTTCTCCCATAAACGACTAAAAAATCTAATAAGGTTAAATGACTGCGAAATCTAGCGTGGGACCATTGATTATATGAGGTGCTAACAGGGGGCAGAATGGTTTGAAGGCATGTCTGCGGAAATCACACAATTACTTTGATAGAGAGCAAAAATCAAGCCGGGTCTCCTCTGGGAGCGCTCCTGACACTTTAAAAGAGAGCGAGATGATAATTGGTCCTCTGGTAATTTCATCCCGCATTGTATAGCTAATCTGGGAGTTAATTTTCCACTCCAAAAAAAAGGAAATTGCATCATTTACATCCTAATGTCGACAAACGAATTAGTTTTCATTAAGAATTCGGTCTAGGCTGCTAATAATCATTGGTTCAGACTTTGTTAATTTCATGTTCGATGGCTTAAGTAAACCCCTCTGTGACCTTGTAGGGTGTTCGAATTGAGACTGCTTTTATTTTACTTTCTTCATTGTCTTGCTTTGCTATCCCGCAGCTTTTACGATCCCTTTGTTTGTTTATTGCTTGCACTCACGTCGATGTGCTCCAGGGTGAAAATCACAGGCTCCGATATAAATACACGACTGGATTCTTTGTTTATGGAGGCGGCAATGACGTCAGAATTCACAGCCACAGAAAGGTTGCGTCCATTAGCTTCGTGGCCGAGCTTCATCGTCGCATTCTCCGTGCTTAGAAACTGCCCCAGGTTCCTATAGAGGGCAAAAACCAACTTGGCAACACCTGCGAAGAGAAAACGGCACACCTTACTTCTCATTAGTTACCATTACCATTATGTCTTACAAAAACTGTCAAGAACATGTCTGGGTGTTTTTTTCAACTCATAGTTGATAGAACTAAATAACAAATTATGTTTTGCACAATTAAAAGAAAGTCTATTAAGAATCGAATTTTGCAATGTGACAACAAAACTGCGTTGTTTTATCATTCAAATTGTTTGTAAAGTAAAGTTTTAATCAACTTAAATCTGACATCCACCCACAAACATCAGAAAACATGACAATCCCATAAATAAATGTAAATACCCGACAAAAGTTTCTACTTTAGTATGTGCAATTTCCTCTCAGGTGACCCTGCAGCAGACCCAGTTTTGCTTGTTGAAAACAACATATGTTAAGCAGTATGCTCACATCAATTTTATCTCCATGGTGACAGGAGCAATCGGATCTTATATGTAGTTATTCTCACTGAAATTGTTGTTAATTTGTTGTTAATGAATGTATATGAGTTAGTTTGCATGTGGTCTGGAACGTACCATTACGACTGTTGAGTTTGACCGTATTGGAAGACAACTGGATAGAAATACCACCCTTGCCGCTCTGGGGAAACCTGAAATCCTGAACCTGCCCATCTGTGCTCAGCACGTAAACATCCAGAACTGCAGAGAGAAATCAGACGTTTCACAAATTGAGTTCAAGCAGAAACAGAGAGAGAGAGAGAGAGAGAGAAATCAATAAAATAAAAAATAAAAATATGGAGGAATTCACTGAAAATGAATTGCGGTTTATTTGCATGCATTGAACGTTGTTCGGTTGACTAAAAGAATTATGCAAATCATTTAGAGGTGAAAACGCACTAACAAAATCTGTGCTGAATGCAATTTGCATAACGTTACTTTTAAGTTTTAGTTGCTAGGCTGTAGCGGATGTAGTATACCACAGCAAACTGGCTTACTTTATTAGCAGTTTAAAATGTGTAAAGAGTGCTTGTCTACACTACAGCTGTGGATATAAAAAAAAAAAATAATAATCTCCATCATCTGATGCATAATTGCTGTCATGATTAACAAAAATGCAGTTTTTCATCTGAAAATAAAATTTCCAAATAATGCACAATATATAGAAGAGAGATATGTTTGCATGAAACGTGAAAATATTCAACACGTTTAGTGATTTCACTACATGACCTTTCAAGCCAGAATTCAAGTGATGATTCATGGGTTTTTGGACCTTGTATTATCAACGGTATGCAATATATACAAATATATTTAGGAGAGTGTATATATTAGGCCCTGTAACTGGTCAAAATGTCTTTATTCGTATTTTTAATCACATTTTTGCCTTCACTTCATTTTTAAAAGGTCCTGCGGTGTGGCAAATGAATGGAGTAGAAATATTCCATGTAGAGTCTCAATTAATACGAGGTCGTAAAAGCTTCATGCGTAACAGTAATAAAAAGATTAGGAAAAATGCTGTTAAAAATAGTATAAGACGGAGTTAGCATGCCACACTGCAGTATATGTCAACTTCCTGTTAGTGGTCAGTTTTTAAAATCTCACAGCTGAAACATATTTGCAAACACAAACTGATCAGCTACAAAACAAACTGTTTACGTATCAGTCATATTAGTTCTGTGCATCACTCATACTCACTTATATTACTGCCTGGTACTTTCACGATGGCCGGTTCCATTAAATTGTCAGCGAGGACAAAGGCTCCTTCCTCAAGGGTGTCCAGTAACATAGTCGCGGCGTGTGTCTGCTCTGTGGTATTCATATCTCGCCATGATTTCAGAGCCTCCGGTCTGAGGAGGTTGTCGACTGTATCCACGATAGCCTGCAGCCCAATGAGACGCTTGTGTCAGCACTAACCACTGTAGTAAATCCAAATGTCAAAGCATTGACTTTATCAGCAGCTGTCTGCCCGAGCCCAAATAAAATCAAACATGCACACTTTGTTTTAGGTCATTATCATGTGACACACATAAAAAACAGGCTGCAAAAATAGCCTGACATGCTCTGTGTGTCTCAAGAATGCAGTATTGAATGTCAAAGGCTCTTCAAGCACATAAATGGACACATATGAGGTAAAGAAAGACAGCCAGTTATGAGGCCTTATAAATGCAAAGCATCCTTTAAGATAAAGACACCATTGTTCTGTGTGGTCAGAGCTAGAGGTGCAAACCACTATTTCCCAATATCATTCATTTGATCCTGCTTTCAGTATGAAAACACATGTATTGTAATGTTTCTAGGTCTTGATAATATGATGCACAAAAGAAAAAAAAAAAAACATAAATAAAAAAAGAGAGAGATTTTCCAAACATACAGTAGATTTCTGCAAAGGGATGTTACATTTGAGTTTGCAACTTTAAAATCCTGCTTGCATTTTCTTTACCTTACAAACATACATTCTCATACTATTCATTCAGAGCTACTGTGCACACTCACGCCACCAGACTAAAGTATTGATTCATACTTGTCGTTTCCTTTGATAATTATTGCTCATCCTATGTCTCATATGGGCACTAATTTCCTAAATTTTTGGTATAATTTTTAACTACTCTCACTGCAAAATGTTTTTTTTCTAAACACCAATAAAAATTAAAAGATGATACTGTATATGCATCTTCACAGTCTAGGGTTTCAAATTTATTACACTCTGATTTGCCTTTCCAAAACAGAATCCTGCCTTTCATTTGGTCTCTAGATAATCTCTCCTGTCATACTTATTTTTTTTTTTATCATTTTTGCTAGGTCTGAAATCTTTTAGCAGTTCAAACTGCTGTGGCAAAACCAGTGCAGCAATCAAAAGATTTCAAGCACCACGAATTGACATCTACCATTTACAACCAAAAAGAACAAGTTGAGTGCAACAACAACACATGCACCGCCAACCTGCGACTCAAAAGCATGTCAACAGATATTAACACATGACTTTAGCAATAAAGAAACTGAAAAATAAATACACAGACCACCAACAAACACATAAAAGGTATGAATTGGGCATAAAAATTGCAGCCACACAATTTCCAATCCACTGAAATATTGAACCTCTGGGAATGAGGACACAGGCGGAGTGAAATGCTGTTGCGACAGTGAGAATGAAAGACCATGCTGAGAAACAATAGCATGAAAAGAAGAAGAGAAAGTACAGAAACAAGTGAAGAGTATAGTAGCATAACACAGATATACCTTCATATATGCCCTGCACGTCCTTTCTCGCTTTTGAAGCTTTTTCATTTAAAAGAGGACACACACAAGAACAAAAACAGACCAAAGAAACACAGTTAGAAAGGTTGATGGTGTACTGATGGGTTCTCCAATCCACAAGCACTTCAGAAACACAGTATAGCAGTTGGGTCTGCTATGATGAAATCATGTATGGGTGAATGTATGGGTGCACAGAGTGGCCTTGCTTTCAGAACATCAATTTAGTCTGGTGATTTCAAAACCCTCAGGTGCTCTTTCAAGTAAAAATAGAATCAATAACTTATTACCATATGAAATATGCAAATGAAACATATGCAAACAATATTCAGATACAGACTGTATAAATCACTGTGTGGTGTACCTCTATAGGATGGAGATCAGGGTTGGGGATTGGAGTTGGAAGCTGACTAAGAGAAGGAGTTGGATAGGGTTGGAGATTAGGTGTAAAGGTGAAGTTTAGTTATAATGGTTAGGACAAAGGTTTAGGGTAAGCAACAGGGCACTGGGATAAGGCTAAAAGTTGTGATTCAGATTAGATTAGGGTCAGGAAAATTATTTAAGAATGGAGATTGGGGATCACATTTGGGGATACAAGTTGGGTTTCCAAATTGTGAAAAAAAAAACAAAACAAAAAAAAAAAAAAAAAAAAAAAACATGCAAATTAAACAAATGCAAAACAAAGTAAGTAGACACAAACTGTCTTCCCAGGTCTCCAACCCTGCTCCTGGAGACCCACTGCCCTGCAGAGTTTAGCTCCAACCCTAATCAAATACACCGGGGTAAGGGGTTAACGTCAGAAATAGGGGTTAGACCCATGGTTTACTGAAGGAGTGTGGAGTCAAGAGAAATAAATCCTTGATTTAGAATTTAGAGTTTGTCTTAAGGTTTAGAGTAATAGAGTAGTTGATTAAACTAAGGATGTTGGTCCTGGAGCATGTGGTGTTCATGTAAACTACTCTGGCTGTTGTCCACATGGCTCCCATGAGACAAATTACATTCTTGCTATAGTGCACTGGGGAATCCAAACTTTTTGCAATCAGGCTGATGTGCCTTCACCTCCTTCCACTGGCATTTAACTAAGAAATTAATTTGAAAGAAAGGCTTCACTCTTAGTGAGTACAGCCTGTGCTTCAGCCATCTGAGTTCACAGATATCCACCCACACCCACTTTTTTGAATTTGATGAATGAAACACACAAAAAGCCATACAGACAACACAAGAACCGAGAAAGAGGTTTTGTCTTTAACAAAATGAATGTTACTTCAAATACTTTGACTATGCCCTTTCAAGCTCTGTGACTGGTTCACCCAAAAATGGAAATTCTGTTTCATGGAATCATTTACTCACCCTCATGTGGTTCAAAATCCATAAGACTTTTGTTCAAAGCACAAGAGGATATATTTTTTAATAAAACCTAAGACATTTCAGTCCCTCAATTGCCAGTCTATTCAACCAAAATTTTGAAGCATCAATAAGTTCATAACAACAACATAGTAAATAAAAGTTTAATCCAAGTCTTCTGAAGGAACATTATCACTTTCTATGATGAACAGAGGCATGGACCACATGCAATATAATAAAAAAGGCTCAAAATTCCTTATTTGATGTGCAAGAACCAATGAGGTTTGTTCCCACACATCAAGCATGTAGAGCTGCCCTTGGCCACATGCAATGTGCTCTATTTATTTGCATTGATCAATGTCTATATGTGAATAAAAGTTACATTAATTCAACACCAAGTACCTTCAGAAGACTTAGAATAAACCAACTGACATACTTCTACAAAGTTTACCTTTCTTTTCTTTCTTTTTTCAAGCATTGAAGTTTAGGTTGAATGGACTTTAAATGGACTTTCAAGTATCATTAAAACTATCTGTAATTGTAAAAGTCTTATGGGTTTTATGAATAAGTCATGACTGAGTTTTACATTTTTGATTGAACTATATCTCTACCAACTAATATTTTAGCCCACCAAGTGAATTCAGATAATATAAGCTTAGAAGCCTTAGAAAATGCTGAATAGAGCCATACATCTTTAAAGCTCATGTTTGATGAATGTATGCCCTCAAGAATCCTAATAGTTAAAGTAAATGTTACATAATGGCCAGTTGTAACCGGAAGGGTTAGGATGCATTTGAGTACATAAAGCAGTCTCTCATATGAATTTTAAATGCAATGCATAGGCTTTATATAAAAGCAGCTAATAATTTTTTTTGACTGATAACTGGCTTCATTAATCTCCATGTGACCTATTTTCAAGAGCATTGTGAGTGCGTTGTAATTTGCATACTTGTAAAATACAGTAAAGTATGTTCTATTCTAATGAAAGTGTGAGTGTGCAGTAAGACCGTGCACTGATACTGGGAAATATTACCCTATTGCTGTGATACCACAGGCCACTTTGTCAAGTACCATTTATATTAGGGTCTAAATAGTTACCTTGATATTCCTTTTTTCTCAGTCTTTCTTTAATTTCAACTGTGTCATGCGTTTACATCTATCCATTGCTGTGGCAGCTTTTCTACAACTACAAGTCCTCATCTATTAAACAACAAGGTATATTACCTGAAAATGCATGTACAGATGCACACCAGACAAAGTACATCATCCAAGCATCTTGGGATAGTAGGTAAAACCCACTGAGTGATTCACTCCAGTCTGTGCATTTATACTATTTTAAATTTTCTAAAAGCACAATGGGGTATAACACAATGAGCTTAAAGCTGTTTAACAGTCTTTATGAAGCAAGTGTCCTTTAAGCAAAGTGCCCTGAAACGTCTAAGGCATGCTGCTGCTTATTAAAGAATCATGTTGAGAATGAAATCCTGTTAATACCTTATTGAAGCTGCGGCCGGTGGAGTCTTTCTCGCTGGGTCGCAGTTCCTGTAACTGAGCGTCTAGAATATCCACCAGCTGCTCCATGAGCCTCATGGTAGAGCTAATGTCACCGGCAAAGATGGCTCCTTTGGTATGTTTGGCCAGCTCATTCGCCAGGTTGGCTGCATTTTCCCCACTACGGATCTGAGAGATTACATAAATTAACCTCACAGCATGGCTCTGAAGAATATCATTTTGTATCTACGAGGCTCTTGACTCTCATTATGACATCATCACGCCGAGTCAGCAACAGCTCTTGTGAGCAGTTACAGCAATCATTACAAACTGGTAACATTTTAGAAGAGCATTTGCAAGCATTTCCTGGGTTTCAGTGGCCAGAGCCTTTCTTCTTCTTTTGTTCATTTTTGTGGGTGTTCTGTAGGAAGTTTGGATGTTTGAAGGCTGTGTGTCTTCATCTTAACAAGTGATAACAGAAGGAATGAGCTCCAAATTATAGCACCAGAGAGTATTTTTTTTTTATGAGGTTATGCTCTGAAAAGTGCCACATTTGTTGCTCCTCGTTCTGCAAAGACAGACATATTCTGTAACTACAAACCTTTTGAGCAACTTGATTCACCCAGTGGGACGTACAGTTGCTCAGATCTGGGCCTTTTGGGTTCCAGGATCCAGTGGAGAGAACACATAGGTAGGAGGCAGTGCCTGTTTAAATAAGGACATTATTATTATTATTAGTAGTAGTAGTATTTGATGGATTGTCTGTCATAATGCCATTTCTTTGTCAATTACCTTTTTTATTTTCTTCCTTTTTGTTGTTTTGTACTATACTCGTTTTGCAAGTTTAATTGTATGCATCAGTGCTGCAAACACTTTGGCAATACAAAAATACAATTCAATATTTTACAATATACAAACACCTTATTTTACCGTGTCATTCTTACACACATTACATATAGTTACTCCAATAATAACAATTAGAAAAAAATTGCATGCAACTAACCCTAAAGCAAACCCTCATCCTAACCCTAACATTATAGTAAGTACGTTAATTAATTAATATTACTCAGTATTTAAATATATAATTACACTGTAACTCAAATACATTTATATTTACATTACATGTAAAAGTCAAGTGTGCATTACATTAATGTAACAAATAAAGTGTAACCAATATTTATTATGACAATAAAGCATCTGAATAAAGTATTGAATTAAGCACTGAATATAAGTATAAAGTTCAGTCTTACTACTTACCAAATAAATACATACATTAACATAAATTATTTTTAATTATTATTAACAAATTATATTTTATTATTATTAGTAAGTACCTTTGTTAACAAGACTAACACTAAATGTGGTAAAATCAGTGCAACAAATGGCTTTATTGCTTTATTCAAATGGTGCAGAAATTGATTCTAAGAGAACAGACACATTTCTCTTTGCCTAGAGGCCAAATGGATATCAAAATAGCTTGCACGTGACTGATACCAATTCAAAGAGCTCTGAATGGAAAACTGTAGCGTATTACACTTCAGCGGGTACAGTCACCCACCTCGAGTTCCTTTGGGGCAGGGTCGCTCCACCAGCATGCCCCTCTGCGTCTGTGGCCACAGTATGTCCCTGAGCTCTACGCTCTCACAGAAGCGCTCAGGTGGAGGGAAAGACTCCAGTGAGGGTGGGGTGGTAGTTTGGGGAAGTACAGCTGGTGATTTGGGTGTCTTATTAACAGCTCTGGTCCCTGTAGTGGTAACAGTTGTCACCTGACCTCTCGGCTGAGTAGTGGTTGTTGTAGTGGTTGTTGGTTTTAGTAACTTGGGTGAGGTGGATGCCTCTGAGATAGGTGGTGCTAAAAGAATAATGGTTAAAATTAGTTGTTGCTTAAATTATGTTTGGGTACCGGTTTGGTTAAGCTTGCATAGTGCTTAATGAAAGAGAATAATAATAATAATAATATATATATATATATATATATATATATATATATATATATATATATATATATATATATATATATATATTGCATACAAGACCTCAAGCTCTATTATATCTTAAAATCTTATTAAAGAGAGAGTTAAATCACATAGTTTTTGAACATGTTTTCTCTTACCCTCAGTTTCTTTGTTCCTGTGTCTATATTTCATAATCTTTATATATAACTTATGTTATTCCTCAGGCAAGAAAAATATGGTACATATATCAGCATAAACTGAGCAAATATCGCAGGCCATACTTTACACGAAAAAAAATGTGTCTTATTTCCAAAACGCAATTACATTTTTTTCCTAGCTAGGATGTTACATAATGATAATCAGAAAGAGTTTCATACGTAAAGTGGTTTGAGTCCCAGATAACTCAAACTTCTTTCCAGTTTGCATCGGTTCTTCCTTTACAGTGTAAAAGTGATATACCTGACCTCATACATTCAACCACAAATATGGATAAATCCATAAATCCCTCTGAATTTCACACGCTGCTTTCACCAGCTAACTAGATTCTGTGAACGACATCATGCAGCCAAGAAACTCACAGATGAAGCACCCCATAGAAGTGTGAGAGCACCTCCGTGTATGTTTGCAAGGTTGATCGAGTGAAAGAAAAGGCTTTCCTTTTGAGGTTAGACATGACCTACTGTGAATTAGTGTCAACTGACCAGACAGCAAAAAACTGCTGCAATGCCTCTACCTGCAGACCCCGATCTTTACTGTTTTCAGCCATGTGTGTGAGTTTTGACATGGCTGGCATGACTGGTGTGCCATTATTGGCTTTTCACTCCCAGAATCTGGCTGTTTGTCATGATGGCTGTAAAACAAGCTTTAGCTCAATGTTCCTCTATTAAACCACAGATGAGAGAAGCCTGTTAAAGTCAACAGGAAAGCACGTTCACAAACCATTTTACTATAACACTAGCCTAAAAATAATGCTTAAAACCTATTTGCCTATTGGGAAACATTATCCAAATTCCATGTATATACTGCACATAGGTTATGTGAGCCAAAAAAGGAAATTCATTTAAGTGGTGTAATATACACACATGAATTGTGTAAGTCAATTATACTTGGCTGTATATTGGCACGGCTGTGAATCGGCTGTAGGCATAAGGCCGCAGGTAATTACAGCATGCTGATATACAGCCATATCTCACGTCTAAGAGTGTGATATTGTTTATACAACATTTCAACTAGTGTGTAAATATAGAAGTAAAACAACAACAGAGTGTCTTTAAAACACATTTGCGCTGAACGACTTCCTTCCAACACAGATTCAAATCTCAGTTTGACGGTATAAAGGCTGAGCCCAAGCCTCCGTCACTTATTCGCATGCATCACATTTACTATTAGTAACGTAGAAATGTCGAGTTGCTTCATTGAAAGCTTAGTGTATCACTGTATTAAAACCTCACTGTATGTAGAGTATTAAGAGAGAGAGAGAGATGGACTGAGAGTGTGATTACCTGCATCTGATACAGCTTTCATTCTTCAGCTCAATCTCATATTCACAATAAAACACTGAATGTCCGCTGAGCAAAGCGATATCATTGTTGATTTGTCCTTTCATCTGTTAAGTGTGATTTCCGATGACACCACTGATCAGTGCATAATACTGCGTCTTACAAGCTGTTATTAAAAATAACAATAACTTCCCGTTTCAGTCTCTTTCAATATAAGTCTTTACTGCTGACTCGTAAGGGGCCGTTCACATATCGCGTCTTTTGTGCACTCAAATTCATTATTTCCAATGTAGGCGCGCGGTATGCGTGCTCATAATGGAAGCGACGCGGTCACGTCCGCACCGCATCGAGTTAAAAACATTTCAACTTTTCAGAATGCTGCAAGCGCACCGCGGGAGATGGGACAAGAACTAACCAATCAGCTTCATTCTTTTCCGTAACAACGTTGAAAGATCAGCCAAGATGAAGGAACAGCTGATCATAGTTGTATATGGATTGCAATTTTGAAATAAATTTAGTAGCAGAGCTACTGCAAGCAATTTTTAGAGCTGCAAATCCATTTATCCTTTGCTTAAATTTCCGCGTCTTCACGGAGAGATCACGTCATGGTTGCTTAGCAAAGGCAGACGCCTCACGAGCGCAACTGCCCAAGCGCTTTGGAAAGAATGAAAAAGCGGCGCGCCTAGCGTTTTCCACGCGCTTTTAGGCGTGATATGTGAACGGCCCCTAAAACAGTCTCTTGTCGCCATCTAATGGTGTATCAATGTCACAAAAATCACCATCACGAACACACACACACAAACACACACACAAATAGTTCCCCAATACTAGTACTAAAAATATATAGTATTTATTTAATAATAAACAACAACAACAGCTATTATAAAAGTTGCTAGACAATTCAGGCAAATGTACAAAGTCAGCACTCTGAAATACAGGATTATTAGGAAGTTACGTAAAATATAACGTAAAATATAGGTTTCAGATTTGAGAACCAGAACTAATTGTTGTGTGTATATATATATATATATATATATATATATATATATATATATATATAAATTAAGACCAGTGTCCATTCCAAAAGAGGACATTGTGTAAATAATGAATTATGAATTATAGAAAATAATTGTAACACTTCACAGCATATTTGAGAAATCTATCACTCTATCACACACAAAATCTGACCAAAACAAAACAAAATTTTAACAAAGGCTCCCACTAAAAAACTTAAAGTACTAAAGAGTTTTATAAATAATAAATAATAATAATAAAAAATAAAAAAAACCCTGAAGAAAACAGTTCTTCAATAATGCAAGATGGTCAGACGGTATCAGATACTTTCTTGCAAAGTACTTTCCTTATAGCATTGAACTGAATAGCTAACATATTCATATACCTTAGTATTTACATGGTGTTACTGCACCTTAAAATAACAGAATTTGTCCAGAAAACCATAACAATAGTATTACCATGTCAATATATGATGGGGGGGGGGAGCATCCTAATATCATGGTACTTTTATGAAATATGTGTTTTCAAACTTTGACGCTATTGTCCTTTGTACTTTACGTATTATTTGGTGTGGTGTCGGCTAATAATTGTGGTCCTTCAAAAACATGCAGAACATGCAGGTGATAAATGAATACTTAATCAGCTGTCTCATAGCACCTAGGTGTTATTTTTTATATAATGCATTTGAAATCTGATTTATGGGCAGAAGTAGTAATTTTCTCTTTTTTGTAACAAACAGTTTCTCTTATGATAAGTACATCTGTAGTGCTGTAATGAACGTGTATGACCCGCATAAAGCTCAAAGGAATCATCAGGTCAATGTAAAAAAAAACTAAAAAAAAAAAACTAAAATTACATAAATATAAATATTACTTTCACAACAGAGAACAATTTCCACCCAAATATTATAATGAGATTGTGACAATATGCTCCTAAGTACTAGTTCTAGCATGGTGGAGAATATATACATCGAGCTAATGATGATTTCTAAACATTCCTCTCACGCAAACCGATAAAGAATTTTCACGTGTTTTAAGCCACTTTCATCAAAGGGATTACTGAACTGTCCTCAAAATGCAGGCAAAACAAGACAACACAAACATAACTTGAACAAAAATTATGAACATATGTGCTTTTGATGACGTTTCTGCAATACTGACATTACGTACCTTATTGCGCATTTCATGTCAGTGTCAAAGTAAAATGTCAAATGAGTGGTGCTTAAATATACATACAGTACATGACCATGGCCACATATTTATTATGTACAGGGAAGTATTGTGGTGTTTTTATTACATTGCTTCAGGTATGTCTTGTGCTTGTTCAGAATTCAAATGTCCAAAGAGTGTCACTAAAATGCTCTTTCGTATTGGTAAATAACACCAAACCCAACATTAAACCTACCTACAAAATCTCTATGGTTGTTGCCATGTGGACTTACTGGATTATCTCATTCTATTTTAATGCAGTCTTGTTTTCAAAACAAAACAAAAAAAATTATATATATATTTTTTTATTATTTCTTTTTATTTTATTTTATTTTTTTCATGCAGGAGCAGAGAAGGCTCTGCATAAATTTCGCTAACCATCAGCAGTATAATATCACATGGCAATTATCACAATCAGTGTCAAACTAATTCCTTTAATGATGAGCAAAAATGAAATTAAGTGGCAAGCAGCATAATGTGTGTTTTCCAGCCCAATTCAGATGGCAAATATAAATGCTGTCTGTCTCCTCCACATCAAGATGATTCCCCATTATGAAAGAGGATTCCAGTATGAATATGCTGCTGGTTTTAATCATTTTCTTTTTAAACAAACGGCACATCTGATGCAATTTAGGATCCATATAAGATGTCATACTAATATACTGCGCCAGAATTCCACATGAAGGAACAATCTATCAAGTATTATACATTTTTGTAAAGATTTAATTCCAGAAAACATCGATTCAGGTTTAAAACTTCAAATTTCATAGAAGATAAACAGAAAAAAGCACATTTTATATTTAGTTTGATCTCTTTTTTTATTGCCAAGCAACATTTTCTAAAGGCTAAATTACTTCTTTTGGTGCCCTTTTGTTGAAAATGTAATATTCAATAAAATGTTGCTGAATTTGTAAAAAAAAAAAAAAAAAAAAAACATTTTCAGGCCTGTTTGTGTCTGTGATGTTATTCTGTCTCCAGTCAGTTAGAATTTAAAGGACCAGAGAAGCACAGGTTATATTTTTTTAGCGAGCTTCTGTATGAGTGAAAAAAATATATTTACACCCACTGTTAGTCTGAGCAAAATTAAGAGTTTAATTTCTAAATGAATATATCAGATTAAGCCAAACAGTATCAGCAGCAATTAATCAGCCACTGTTAATTTATGTTCAAGTTGCATCAAATAAACCAGAAGAACTGTATATTTTAAATTAAATAATTATGGATAATTATGAACAATAAATGGTTATTTTGGAATACTCTGATCTATAAATTTGATAGTTCACATGAGTGTTTACTTAATTTTACTTTAATTTTTTCCTATATTTTTATCTAGTGGTTTCAACTGTTAAAAATTAACTTGCAACTTTACAGCACATAAAAACAATATGACTAAAGGACATGATTTGCCAAAATAGCTAAACAGTTAATCTCATAAATGCTCCAAAAATTCTTCTTTTTTTTTCTTTTTTTTTTTTTTCTTTTTTGACTTAAAGGGGAGGGATTTCTTAATATACAAGCAGGGGCTTATCAAATCTCACATACTCTAGTGGTTCGTTGATCCAGTGTCTCAAAATCAAGGTAATTTCACAGCTATGAAAGTAAAGTGGAACATCAAACATCAACTCTACGGAGCACAACTCTGATGGCAGTGTGAGTGAGCTGATTATTGAGCTGATGAGATAATCACCACATCTAAAATAGAGAAAACACATCAGTATACAAATGATGGCAGATTAGATTCAAGTGGGGATGGGGGTATCATTCAACTCGTGCACTTCACAGGAGCTAATGCTAGTGAAATTAGCATGTTTTTGTTCTTCATCAGCACTGATTGTAGAGCTAATTGCTTCCCTTACAGGCGGCTACAAGAGAGGCAGAACATACACGGGCACATTCAATCAGCCACATCATAAGTGAGAAACACAAGTGGATACATTGTGGTAACAATGTGATAACATTTCTTTAATGAAAGATTTGAACCCTCCGAGGTAACACCCCAGAGAAATGTCCAATGAATTTTAGATCTGAGTCCTAAAACTCTGCATCTGAAGTGATATTGAGTTGATATTTCTTACTTAATTGCTTGCTTGTGCAGGGATAAATTTGCTCAATGGTTTTAATTCAGTGGCGGTAATCGCTTCTGGCCAAAGGAAAGCTGCTAGCACATGCTAAGAATGACTCAGATGATTCTGTCCTGATCTCAAAAATAAGTCTGGAATAATAAGTAGTGCAGATAGTAATGTGATTATGAATATCATAGACAGCCTTCGGAGAGGTGTTCTGGCTCTGTTCCAAAAGCTAGCGAGCTGCCTTGCAGTCTACCGTCTGCATATTCATCTTTTAAAACAGCACCTTATGTGAAATGGAACCTCATTGGAACCTCAAACGATTTACGAGGAACACAAAAAAGTAGTCATCGTGACTCAAATTACAATTATTTCAAGCAGTTAGCATGTTGCTAAGCTAAGCTACATTGTAATACTCTTAAGCGTAAAACTGCATAGCTCTTACAAATAAAAAGTGAATTTTTTAGTCTTTGTGTGTGTGTGTGTGTGTGTGTGTGTGTATGTATGTATATATATATATATATATATATATATATATATATATACAGTGTATAAAAAGAAGCTTCTCAACAATTATTGAAATTTACCGAACACGGTAGTTTAAAAATTAAACCCAGTGCAATGCACAATTTTAAATGAGTGAAAAACTATTAATGGTTCATTAAACCCTGTTTTTACATAATTTCATCAATTGTATTCATATTTGTAATAATATAAAAAAAATTATTAAAAAAATCTTGATTCATATATTACCTTGGCTGATTAAAAGAAAAAAGAAAAACACAGTCTATTCTGAGATTGCATTCTCTTTGAAAGATATATGTGAAGCTGCCTTGTAATTTAGCCAGTTAAAAATGTTGCAGCCTTTAAATGAGAACCATATCTATGGCTAGTTATTAATATAACAGGTAGACTTTGAGGTACTTTTGAATGCTATAAGCAGCCTACAAATGATTTGTATCTTAGAATCTACTATCTTGTCATTTAGCAGATGCTTTTATCCTCAACGAATTTATCCTAAGTACACTTATTGCAGGAACAAGTTCACAACAGCCCTGGGTACAGTTACTGAGCTCAGTGTCTGCACAAGCAGATTCACGAGTGAGGTGATGTTCTCCGCAGAAGAAATACACTCATATTTAAAATTTGTAAGTCCCACTAATCTGCGTAAAGTTGTTTGACCTCTACACTTAGCCAAGTCTTTCTGGAGTAAAGCAAGAGTCTTGGCCTCTAGGCTGAGCTGGGATTATGGTAATTACGGTTATTATTTCTTCAATGTAAAGACGATCTGACACATATTATGGCCATCCTGTCCTAGCTCTTGAAAGTTAAATTAAAAACAGGCCACGCTGACGTGACCTTCGGGACTGATCCGGTCTCAGCGGACAGCCGTTGCACAGCACAGACACATTGGGAGGCATCTGTGGCAAAGTGCAAGTTGTTTGTTTTGATCCGGTTAGGAAAGGAGATCTAGTCTTTTGGGGGTGATCCACTTTTGCCGCAAGGCTGAATAGTTACATGTCCAGACAGGTAACCCTCTATCAATGAGTGAAGCGGTATCTTTCTCAGTGGAGCAGTGGGAGGGGGTTTAGCCTGAAGACTCTAAACACTGGGGAGGAATGGCTCTGTCTTCCGAAAGCTCGAGAGACGCGTCTGTTATTATATGCTAACAACGCCTACGATGTTGTTTACTGCTGAGACCCACCACTTCACTTTGAGATGTTGCTTTCACTCGAGAAAGGTTTCCGGAATACATCAAGCACATATTAAATCTGAAATTAAAAATCAGTCATCCGTGACATTTGACACACAGACTCGGGTGCCAGAGGAATACCAACTCAGCAGGCTGAAATCTTGCGACCACTTAAACAGATATCCAGAGGGACTCTGTGTGTGTGTGTGCAGCTAGATGGATTCGAGATGTGGCTTACCGTGAGCTGGATCAGGTGGACCAAACACCAGATTGTACCGGAGGATGTAGAAGTTATTCCACACGTACAGCTGGTTGTCTCGAGGGTTGTATTCCACAGCGGCGATGTACTGGTACTGGTTGGGGAAGTGGATGTCGGTGTATTCGCCTCGGTTCAGTTTGGTGTTGTACATGTAGTCGATGAGGCTCTTACTCAATTCGCTCTCGTTGTCTTCGTACGTGGATCGGACCACATACAGAACTCCGCAGATCATAAAAGCATTGGAGGCCGATCGCTTGTCGTAGGTGGTCTCCCAGGTGGCCTCGAAGCGAAGGGTGTAGGGATTGAGCTGACTGATCACCATCATGCCATTGTTCTGCTCGGTGGCGTAGATCACCCAAAGACCGTTTTCATCAACTCCCAAGTCGATGTCTGTTTTCCCGCCCCACTTATATGGTGAGGTGTCATGATAGTTGGCATTATTTATAATTGCCTCCCCACTTTTAATTCTGGTCCGAAGGTCAAATTTGACAATGTTACGTGTCCTTTCTTTGTTAAAAAACACAGCGCCATCGTATACCACAAATCCCGTGCCATCGACCCGATGGGGGAGTTTATACGTCGTAGTCTGTCGAGAGTTTTGAAAGTCGTCGAGCGAGTTGTACTCAATAAGTGTATCTGTTCTGTAAGGGGTCCAGGGCATGAAATAAACCTTGTCTCCTGCCTGGAGAGGGTCTTTGCACCACGACCCCGCTTGTTGCTCCGCCTCGTACAGAAACGACGGATCTCCAATGGCTTTCAGAGTTCCGGGACAAAGAAAAACTAGTGATGAGAAGAACAGAGCAGAAAACAGTCAAACGTAAGCGAAGGCAGCTCACACTAGTTGAAAGCAGAGGGCAAAGTGCCTTCTGACTCTAAATCACTCTGATAACTGAGTAGTCAGTGAGGACAGAAACACACACTAAGAAGTCTAACAGCTACACACATTCACAAGCAGTAAAAGGCGCGAAGGATCTGCATCTGAAGGTTACTGAAGCTTAAAACGGAAGCAAAAACAGTTTTTGTATGTGTCCGTAAGCGAACAGTTTCGGCTCACTGCTGCTTGGACATACTGAAGGGGAGTGATGGAGAAATCAAACCACAACCAAACACAAAGGAAAAAAGGAAGGAATACGACAAATCTGCCCTGCAAATAAAAGCAGACAACTAAATAAGGCTTGAGAAAGATGCAGAGAAGAGCAGCATACAGGCAGTCTGTGTCCTGAGTCAAGTTTTTCCACAGTTTTTTTTACATCTTTCCTATGGGCCTAATGTTGTAATCATTTTACAGCATTTTAAAGCATGTCCTTTCTTCTTAACAAAGATATGATAATCAAATATGCAGAAAGGGTGAAGTAAGAAAGTCAGAGAAAAATTTAGAGCGTGAGAGAGAGAGTTAGAAGAAGGAAAAGTGAGAAACAGTAGAGATTGTGTAAGTCTATAGGAAACCTGTAACCAGAGCATGCAGGGAATGTGGAGTGGGGCTGGGGTTCGAACAGGCAATAAAAGAGTGAGGAGGACAGGAAGAGGAGGAGGAAATGGGGTATTTGTACCCTCAGCATTACCGCTAACATTTAACTTGTGCTTTATCATTTTCTTTTAAAGCTTCCCTCCGATTGCTGCTTGTGCACTGACCTTTACTAAAATACAATACCCTTTCTGCTACTGCCTGCTATCGGATCAGCAAGAGTGGGCACAGGAAGGTTTTACAACCACAAAATGTATATATTAAAGAAAGAAAAACAAGGAGCTGATTGTGTCAGTGATTTACCTTTTTGCTCCACTTTATTTTTAGCGTTGGAAGAGAGAATGAAAGGAGTGCAGGGGGGGAAAAAGAGATTAAAACGAATTAACCATCATGTCCATGATCACATGCAGTTAACATGTCATGAGGTTACGGGCATTATGCACAGAGCTACAGCTGTCAGAGGAGGAAGAGATCACAGTTAGACACCTTCGACGTGAAAGAGAGCAAGGTTAAAGAGTGTTCTGTCACAGTACAAAAGGACAGTGTATGTGGCATTGAAGACAAGTCAATCTGCTATTGTCGAGGGAAAGCTGCGGGGAAATACACTGGCTGAATTCTAGATAGTGGCGTATAGATTTTCATAAGGACTCAGGGACATCGACCGGGGAAATCTGAATTCCAGGTGGACAGATGGTAAGTTGTGCTGGAGGGAAACTTAAAACCAGAAAAATAAAGCTGTTCGTCGACTCTACAGTTCTTCTCCAAGCACAGAGTTCTTGTCAGCCCTGCTAGGCTTTATATGAACACTTGAATAGTCAGCTATGGCAGTATGTGGTTTCAATTTCCTACACATAAAGTTTGTAAAATGTATTCATACTTTTTAAAAGGACATATTTTCCTGTTTCTTTCAGTCTAGATCAGGGTGGCGGTGGGAGATTGGCAGGCTAGTGCTTTTTACTTTTGAAAATCATGCGTCTGTCATTTCTAAGGTTACTTTAGGATTTCCTGATGAAAAAGAGCCATTTACTCACCCTCACGTCATTCCAAATACGTCTGACTTTATTTCTTTTGTGGAACACCTGCTTTTAAATAATATCACTCTTTTTCATGTAATTGAAATTATGCTCTATTTTAAAGGCGCAATATGTAATTTTCTGCTTTAAAAATAGCAGAAATCACTATATCTATGTTATATATTTTTTTTAGTTGTGTAGGCTACTTACATTATCCCAACAGTTTCCATGAACTTTCAAATCCGGAGAAAATTATAGTTTAATTAGAAGACACAGCACGTTTCTTTATTTCCGCTTTGTCGCCCGTCTATGGCGTCATATAAACTTTGACCCCTCTAGTTTATCTAACTTCCTGTGGAACCGCCAAATACAAAGGTGAACAGAAACAAAGACGAGACGAAGAAGAAAAAGTAGTAGCTAGCCTTGATCGAGACTATTATATTTTATATTTATATTGTTTATATTCGTATTTATACCTCAATCAATAACTTAGTAATGGATCATGTTTATGCTTTGCCTGCACGTTCTGTGAAGCGCAAATGTACGGGTGAAATAAATGAAGGTTTTGGGACAAGAAAAGAAACAAGACACGGGTAAATATTGGAGTTGCATTTCCAAGATAGAGTTTCGTGACAAGCTGAAACTACAGAGAGATGCCGAACTCGCTTGCATTCTGATAAACAGGTATGCATCCATTCAGCTAACTGTATCTATCCGTATATTTTGTGAAACGATGATGTCTTGTGTAAAACGCAGACGGACTAGCTCTCAGGTATAGCATAATGTAAATATATATAGCTGAATAAAGTAGCTTCAAATGCAGTTCACTATCTTGTTCGATATCATAGTATAAACGTAATTATAATTATTAATGAAAGGCGACCGTGTTTTTTTAACATATATTACTACTAGCTAGATGGAATATTGATTTGATAGGGGTCTCATAATTCATATATCTCTCCGTTTGAAAAGACGTGATTGTCAAAATACTAAGTTAGAGTGAGTGAGGAATGATAGGGAGCGACAGAGCACGTGTTCCAATGAACAACAACTCCCATGAGCCTACGCTCTTTCCCGACGTCATCAAAGTACGTCTTATGTTATTATTTTGATTGAGTGACCCCTGGTGGCCAAAAATCCCATACTGTACGTTTAACTTTGTAACATTTGAAACAATGATAGCTTCACGTCTCTCACACAAATCTATCAATTTGCTGTATATTTTTAATTGCTTTCATTAAATTACTATGCTAATACATTATGTCTGTCATCTGACTTCCGGATCTGTAAATATAATACTGGCCAAAAATTCAATTAGATTTAATTTTATTTTTCTTTGGCTGAAATGGTGATGAATTATACAAATAAATTATTGTTTGTGAATGTGATTTCCAAACATCTTAACAACTAAGGATATATATATATATATATATATATATATATATATATATATATATATATTTATATAAATATATTTATATATATATATATATATATATATATATATATATATATATATATATATATTTTTTTTTTTTTTTTTTTTTTTTTTTTTTTTTCAGTTCTCCAGAAATTCTTATCGTCATGATTTTATGAGCCAATACACTGTCCTTCCAAATCCTTCCATATACCACCAGATAAAGAGTAAGAGAGATAAACAGAGAGACAGACAGAAAGACAGAATGCAGGCAGAATCTTGACAATCTTCAGAAGTTTTATCTCATGAAGGCCATCTTCAGCATTTCAACATTTCCGACAATCTAAAGCTACATTTCTCAGATTTCCTTCTTGTCTTATTGTGATTGATCGACTAATGGTGTCCATTATGTGGCCACAATGTCCAGGAGTCACTGAGCACTGTGTTCTCTTTCATAAAAGTCAGCATTTTCTACTGGAACTCTGTTTAGCATAGGAATGCATCTCAAAAAAACCTGTCCAGAACAAAAAAAAAAAAATTAATAAATAAATAACAAAGAAAGAGGACATAATATAAAAGAGATTTTGCAGAAAAAAAAGAAAAGGAACATTGCAATTATTTTTAATAATATATGTATATTATAGTTATGTGACGTTTTGTTGTGCTGCCTTCATGCTGATTTAATAAAGAAATACTATAATAATAAAAATACTGTATTGCAGTAATGTAGTCTAATGAGATTCACCTTTAAAATAAAGAAAATTACAAAGAAAAAAAAATCTGGATGTATTATAGCAATAATATTTTTGGATGGGAAATGTGCTTAATTGTCCTGAAAATAATACCATAATGCAAAAAATCTTAATGGTCCATAAAATTGGTTTCAGTTTATTTATGGAAATGATATATTTGTTTTAATTTTTTGCATATTTGAATTTGGGGTCGACTTAGATTCTGGACATTTACATCAGATTGACCTGGAGATAATACAGTGTGTCATTAGTCTGCACCCACAAACTGAATTTTAGGTTGAAACAAAGAAACAAATACATGCACACAGTACATAATTAGCCTTTGCTCATTAAATTAAATAATAAATAAGGTAACCAGGTTACTAATGAGGTAGGTTAAAACTAATGAAACTATAGTGACATCCATCCACGGTTGCAAATCATTTCTAGTCAAGTCAGCCAATGCAATCTGGGCTGTTTTCTCGATAACGATTGATCTTAGAGCCATTTTACGAGCGTTCGTTATTGTTTCATGTGCGTTTCCCAAAATGCACTTAACACAGTCACTCATAGCTGTACTTTAACTGCTACTTTGGAGTCACTATACAATTGTCAAATGCTGAAATGTCACCTTATAGAATGGCTCGTAATTGTAGTGCACGCTCATTTATTGAAATGTTAACCTGTTGTCTTTCAGAGTTGTCTGCATTTCAAGCAACTCAGATATAATAAATATAACATAATGTATTATATTATTATATTATATTACACTTGAGATAATACTATATAATATACTTTAGAGAGAGAGAGAGAGAGATAGAGACAGAGATGTTATTTCCGGGTCCAATATAGTAATAAAGTGTACAATAAAGTACAATCAAATCCTTATGTTATAATTACATTGCACTTGAATAAAGTTGAAGTTAATCTGCCGATTCTCATGCAGGTGATCGTATAAATCGTTCTTCTTATGATGCACATAGGGCTTTATGATTACTCCAGAGCAACTTCCAAGTGCAATTTAGTTACGATGGTTTTGGGAAACAGACCGTAATATGAAGATCAGTCGTACAATAGTTTTTACAAATTTCTTAGGCTTACAAATCTTTTGGGAAATGCAGCCCTGGACGGATCTCAGAATGTGCACTTCATTCCGGGACAAATCCTGTTTTCTGAGATAACATTGGCCAAATACCACCATGAGCATCCCACTGTTGCAACCAAACAAGACCAAATAAGAAAATTACTTCAAGAAAAAAAAAAAAAACAGCATTCAGCAGCCTGAGGGTGACATGAGGGCTCTTGGCGTCCTAGAGAGTCAAACTGTGATTAGTAAATAAAACTGTTACAGACCTGGAAATGCCTAGAGGGGGTAATGCGAAAACATTAAGACAAAAAAAAAAACAACAATACAAAAACGTATTCTGTGAAGAAGCTCGCATCAGAAAAGACAGATGAACAATCACAGATATTCCTGGAGAAAAGCTGAAAAACATGATCCTTTATAAAACATCAGCTTCGGTGTGGGATTTGACTTCAATAACCCATAGATATGGATGTAAAATAAACTTATACTAAGCATTAAAATCCAGCGGGTCTTTGTTATTTTGGGATTGTGAAGAGAAATGTGCAGCAGAGGACCTCGTCTGGAATGTGAAGTCTCTGGAAACCTTCTCTGAAAAGACGAGACAATTCAATCAGAGAATAATATTAGGGTACTGTCTAATTGTTTAATGGAGCACAACAATCCATACTCTTAATGTAATGGGAAATCTGAGAATAGAAGTGAGGCGTTTGTTTGGAGTTTGTCTTTTCTGACAGTCGTAGAGCTGCGGTTTCTTACAAGCAAAATACAATGATCAAGCGCTAACGAAAAACATCTTTGGTCTGTTTAGTAGTTGGCATAAAACTGGCATATCTTTGCATGGCCAAATACATTTTAAGGGCCAAGAAAATCATGCTGGTCAGTCTCTGAGCAGTTTTATGTGCTGAGACTGGACGTCAGAGAATGCTGCTTTGCATTCACGTAGTGCGTATTGCTGTAATGTTCCTGATAGATGAAAGACTGCTAAAAAGTAGCATTTCACAGGGAGAAAAGCAGACGGAAATGGTTTACATTTAACAGCTTATATTTTAGTTTTTATGAAACAATGTCAGATTTAAACAAGGCAGCTAAAAGCATTTTATATCCAGCTCTGTGCACTCCAATCATACCTGCACAAGGTGTGCAGAATGAAGTGCAATGAAATACAATCATTAGAATGAAGCATCGCATCATAAGAAAACACAAATAACAATCTCTTTCCTCAAGGAAATAGCAGTGCTCGCAAGGCAGCAAACAAATAGTGTTGTAAGTTTTAAGCTTAGATTTGCCATAAATGAAATGCTGCAACAAAGACGCGTTTGCTGTTTCCGTGAATCTTGTGCTCATCTCATCTCTAAAGAAATATGATTAAATAGCAAGAAAGAATAAATACAGGAAAGAAGACTAACCACACATATTGTGACAATGCCATCGTTGCCATAAATTGCAGATTATTATATAATGCTGTCTTGCAAACACTGTTATTGATAATACAGTGCCTATAAAAAAGAATGTTATTATTATTATTATTATTATTATTATTATTATTATTATTATATGTAATAATATTAATATGTTTTTTTTTTTCATTTATAAAAATACAGCTAAATATTAGTTCTACAATAAATGTTCATATTTTAGAATTATTATTATTATATAAAGCAAAATTTGGTTGTTTGGTCAAAATGTATTACATTTATTTTAAATGCATATTAACCCTTTAATGTACAGTAAGTGTACAAATTGAGTAACACATGGTTTGAGGATTTCCCACATGCCTTCTGGCAAACTGCAACCAAGAGGTGTTTTTTTTTTTTTTTTTTTTTTAAACACCAGTAAGTTTATCTTTGGCTTGGACTCATAAAAATAGAGAAGCATCAGGCAACAGTTGTTGCATGCACAGTCTCCAATCTCAGCCACTGAAGATTGTAAATCATTGGTCTGTTGGTGGTCTCTCTCACCAGTCCTGCATGGTCACTTTGTTTTTTTGAGGACGGTCTAGGTAGATTTACAGCTGTGCCATACTCTTTCAATTTCTTAATTGTTGATTTAAGTGTACTCCAAGGAATATTCGGTGACTTGGAAAACTTCTTGTATCCATCCCCTTCTTTGTGCTTTTTAATTACAAATCACTTTCACTGCTTGGAGTCTGCAAATTTCTGCAGTAATGACTCACCAGGAGTTGGACCTTGCAGATAGAGCTGTATTTATACTACAATCAAATGAAACCACTTAACTGCTCTCGTGTATCTATTTAACTTTGATTTTGAAAAGAAATTGTCTGTACCAGTAGTTTAGGGGTGTTATTTGTTTTATTTTTTTATTTTTTTTGTGGATGCTGCATTTGTTATACTTTTTTCTATTAATCAGTTGCAAAATAAACTAAACCGAATCCATTGATAAAATAACAAAACCTGAAAAAGTGCCTACTGTACACTTTATAAACACTGTATTATCAAGGACAAACAACTGAATCCTGTAGAAATGCATTTTAAGGCACGCTCATAAAAGAGTAACACAATTTTTTTAGATATATTTTAGAAAATGGCTCATACTTACTATAGGGAACACATTCATACTGGACTTCAAGGTACTTATATGTTCCTGGACAGGGGTCAGGAAAAACATCTGGTCCAGTGATGACGATGCACTGCGTTCTGTTGTTACACCTGGACGAAGAGAGATAAAGATACCAGAAATCAGAAGAGTGAAACACAAAAGAAAACTATCTGCACCAGAGTAGAAAGGAACGCTCGATTGAATAAAAGCTATATCAACAGAATTTGGAGATGATACAGTTGAAACGTATATTACAATGGAAAATATATATATATATTTTTTTATTTCTGCTTGATGGTACTGTATCCGTTGTAACAAAAGATTCTCTGTGGTAATAAATGCTTGTATTGAACCCTGGATATTCCTTCATCTGTCATCTGTGTGGACAATAGCATCAAACTGAGAGCGAGCGTGCACACTGCTGATGGACGGACGGATAAAAGACAACTGGAATTAGAGCGGATGCCAAAGTGGCCTTTTTTAAACCAGTGACAAAGATAAACAGCCTCATCTCTGAGTGTTCATACCTGCCAGCACATGAGTTATACATCTGAATGAATCCCCCCTGAGGTCAGGCTGATTGGACCTATGATGGATTCATTTTCTTTCTATGCCATTTCACTGGGAATGAACCGACCATCCCTCCACTGCCTGTTTAACAGGAAGTCATGCAGAGGGAGGTTTATGTGGGTTCTAGGAACTAAAATTAAGCACATCAATAAAAGATAAAGTGTAGAAATGATCTCATGGCTTACAGACACAGTGTACAGTGCGATGTTGGAAAAGAAGTGTCAGTATCGTCCATCAATCTGCGTCACATTGTTCCTGAGGTCTGCGACAATGCCGTCCGCTGGATAAAATGTTTGAAAGGCTTTTTTTTTTTTTTTGTTTGTTTGTTCTTTAAACAAAAGTGTACTTGTGCTTTAAAAATCCCAGAAACCAACACACTGATCTCAATAAAATAAATAAATAAATAAAATGTTGATTGTTAATGGTTTTGAGAAAAAAAAAAAAAAAAAAAAAAAGTAAAAATTAGATTTTATAAGGATGCATTTTTTTATGAAAAGTACAGTAAAAACAAAGGTTAAACAAATTGAATATGATTACAGTTTTAAACAACTGCTTCTATTTTGATATATTTTACATGTTAATTTATTCCTCTGAGACTAATCTGAATTTTCAGCAGACATTATTAAAATCTTTAGTGTAACATGATCATTAATATGCTGATTTATTGCTCAAGAAACAATTGTATTATTATTACTGTAGAAAAAGTTTTTGCTGCTTAACATTTATTATTATTATTATTATTATTATTTATTTATTTAACTGTGACATTTTTCCTTAATAATGAAATTCAATCTTTTGTAATATTATAAAATAAAAAAACCTTGGTACTAGTGGTGTTTATACCAGAATATCTTGTTTATTGTAGATTTGAAATATGAAAGACTGCTGTGTGCTGTATGTATGCTGTATAATCTCACAGTGTCTAAGGAAAAAGCAGGATGATTTCCTAATTTAGAGGAAAACAATCTGGAAACAAAGGTCTTGGGTTTGGGAAAAAGAGCATGTTTTACTGTTAGCGCAGCGCGGGGGTGAATTAGCCTGCTGGCGTTTCTCTGACCTGGCCTTGGGGCAGCATCTCTTCCTGCAGTAATTTCTCTTTACCTCAGCGTGTGACTCTGACAATTCATTTGTCTTATGTTCTATTTGCTAATAAACAAGTCGACTTTTTTTTTTCTTCCTTTTATCGTAAAAGCAGTAAAGCACGAGGAACAGAGTCCTACTCCGTCCACAGCTGTGAATTCCCAGCGCTCATGTCTGAAGATGAGAAGAATTTATACATAGACACGAGCTTGGCTGAAAAACACGTCCCTCATCTGGGAGTTTCTTTATTAACGAGCGCTCATATGTGGTAACAGATGAGAATATCAGCATGTTTACCCATATAAATGAATTATGGATCTAAAATTATAACACAAGGCCGAAGCTGGAATCATAATGCGGTGATTGGTTGTTTGGTTATTTGTAGTTGTATTGCAAGGAGACATTTCATTCAGTCACAATGTGCTGTTCATTCGCATAATGTTCCATATGAATAAATTATGATCACAAACTAACTGGAAAAAATGAGAAAATATGAATAATTACTTCTGGAGTCAAACATAATGGCTAACAACATAGTTTTCTCATTTTAGAAAGCTTGCCTTGGTACAGTAAAGATCAAAACATTTTTTTTTTTTTTTTTGTAATAAATGAATTAATTAATTAATGATGCAAGCAAGCAAGCAAACCTTTAAAAAAAAAAAAAAAAAAAAAAAAAAAAACTATGATTCACCAATGTATTTATTATTTTAATGAATTCTTGTTTTTTTGTGATAAAATGTCATTCTTAATAAACAACGTTTAAACAATTAATTCCAAGGCTGGTTTTCTGGATATATGAAGGTGATTGTTTTTATTTTATTTATTTATTTATTTTTTTAATATAAATTACACTTTGGATTGACGTTTTGTTTTCTAATTCAATGGCATAAAATGTGGAAAGACTGTCCAGACACAGTTTGGGCTACTCTATGCTAAATCCTCATCCTCGTGATGTTCCTGTTAGCTGACAGCTGGTGTTTGCTCTTCACACCACAGTCACACTTCAGGCGTTTTCACAGGGCACCCCTCATTAGACAGATCTCTCCCCCCTAAACTCTGAACACTCATCACAACATTTACAGTCAAAATTTCACTCATTAAAGAAAAACAATCGTTTGGTAAATTGAAGTGGTTCAAACATGAAATCTGGACTAAAGAATGCCCAGAGGAAAGAAACTATCTATCTCTATTCACATTTGGCTTTAGTTAAGGAGCTCAAAGCAAACTAAACTTGACACAGTTTTAGAGTTAAATTCAGTATGTTCCCAGAACATTGCTGACATTTGAGTAATTTAGTAGTATTGATCTATAAAAACATCATATACAGTATATGACACATCATATATTATAACGCCCTTCTAAGATGGTACACAAGAAATATTGTATTTGTCACAGTAACTATATCAAAGTAAAAAAAAAAAAAAAAAAATCCAATGAAGCCTGAATGACAAAACTGCTTCATGTTCAATATTGTATCTGAATATGGAACAAATTGATGTATATTAAACCTATCTATTCTCTGCTGTTATGACGGACGAGGTATCATTCACTTATGTCACACAAAAGACCAGCATGTGTTATCTGGCTCTTCAGTTAAGGAAGAAACTGATTTGTTTGTGATAACTACATTAAACCTGGTCAGTCAAACTGAAAAGGACAGAGATCAACCAAAGTGATGTAAACGGACATTCTTACAGACCAAAATACATTAAACCGAATCCTAGACAAGTGATAAGAGAAATCAGAATTATGGCAGTACACTTGTAGTCCTTATATATATATAATATAAGACTACAGGATTTCTAAAGTCTGTTCTGGATTCAGCCTAACTTCCTCTATCCATATCGCCGAGCAGCCCAAACCTCATATATCTAATTAAATCAGGAATCATGGGCATTATTTAAGACTTTATTATCAGGCCAGTGATATTCCCAATGCTCTGAATTCTTAAACAGGTGTAGCTGTTGTATTAACGGTGACTTATGAAAGCTCAATCTGCAAGGCTTGAAGTATTCACTAACACCGTATGTACAGTGGGAGTGTGCTAGCGCTGGTCTTCTGAGAGCCATGCGGACGCCTCTGTCATAGATATTAATGGTGTGAATACAGAACAAATTTCCCCCATCCAGCACTGCAGCGTTCCCTCGTGTTCCCCAAAGCAGGGTACTTAGCAGAGCAAGGGTGATAGGAGCAGGAGAATTACTGCAAAGAAAGTTTTGTTTCAGATGTGTTGCTAAGGGACTGAGACAAAAAACAAAAAAGCTTAATATTTCATTCACAGCTGTGATCATAAGTTAAATAATAAACTATGTTACTGTAATAAAATATCATGTTTTATTTTATTTTATTTACTATTTTTATTATTATTATTATTATTATTATTATTATTATTAGTATTAGTATTATTATTAGTAGTAGTATTATTACTGTTGTTTTCTATTCCCCCTCTGTCTTCTATATAAATTTTGTGTCTCTGAATACTCACAAATACCAGTAAGAGTTGGCAAGCAAGCAAACTAATTAATAAATACATAAATTAAGCTGGCAGAAATTGTATTATGAAATGAAATAATATAATAATAATTTATTGTTTTAATTGGATAGACAGAAAAACAGACAGACAGATAGATAGGAATTTCCAAGCACAACTTTAGCCTACAGCTCAAATGTAACAATGAGCAATTTGCAAATAAAACCATTTAATTTGTAAAATACTGAAGTAATACTTTAGTAATTTTTATTTAATCCTCTGTTGACCTGTTATGATTAATACACTGTATTTGGGTTCTACTTGTTGAGTATAAAAATAAATGCAAATAATAATAACAATTCATAATCATGCAGTATTTTATATACAGTTATGGACTTTACCTTTTTTAATAATTTAAGCACACTTCACATTTAGTGCTTCTCACAATTTGGCGTGGTTGCAAAGCACAGAAAGTAAATCTGTAAAAATCTTTAGAAAACTTTAGAAGAAGAAAAAAAAAATAATAAAAAAATAATAATATATATATATATATATATATATATATATATATATATATATATATATATATATATATATATATATATATATATATATATATATATATATATATATATATATATATATATCTTATGCTCACCAAGGCTCCATTTCTTCTCCAATAATCCACTGAAAACAGTTATATTTAGAAATATTAATATACGTCCATTGATTGATGAATATAAAGTTCAAAAGAGCTTTATAAAAGATGTATTTATTTATTTTCGCAACATTATAAATGTTTTAAGGGTCAATTCAGTGCCCCCTTGCTGAATGAAAAGTATGAATTTCATTTTAAGTACATAAATAAATCTTACTGACTACAAACTTTGTATAAAACTAATCTTCATCAGAATCTTTATATTCTTTGCATTAAGCCAAAATAATTAAATAAATATAAAAATATGTCATTTTTTTTGCGATGGTGCGCTTTACTATTTTCATCTGATTGTTGCAAATATATATCTTATTGTTTTCTCACTGAACACAGCTCTGAACAATATCTAAGTTGTCTAATATTTAAGAGCAAGAGAAGGCCAGCACACAGAAAATGCAGAAAGTGCGTCTGGTCGCTCGATCCCTCATATAAATCCACATTATTAAACAAGTTAATAGGCTTTTGACACAAGCCCACAGGACACAGAATGAGGTGTTTACATTAATTAATTTGATATAAGCTGGTGTATACATATATAAAAAAGAATAATTAAATTAAAAAAAGAAAGTTTTCTTTTGCAAAGAAATGAAGTAGCGTTGAGTGAAAGCGTCTATTATAAAGTATCGTAATCTATTATTAATGCAACTATAGCGGTGAAAGATTGTGAAGCTGCTGGTGATTCATTTTTCGACCAGAAAGCTAACAAGATGAAAAGTCCACAACAATGCAATTTCACATCTGGACTAAACCTGCAGAGGCAAATCCCTGCCTAGACTTCCTGTGCAGATTAGCACCCACTTGAGACGCCTAATTGCCTGCAGCTGAAAGGACTAATTGAGACGCCACATTTCCAAACCTATTTCCCCACGAATCACAACGCTCTTATATGAAGCCGAGCGGAAGTGTACGCCACTCCTGCAGCAATACGTATCAAAGCCCGGCTCACGCATCACTTCCTGTTTTTAGCACAGCCTCCAGATGTACCACACTGTCTAAACTCAAAGAAGATCGGATACGAGCGCCTTGAGGTCTGATTTGGTTAGGTTGTAATCAAAGACGGGCAGATGAGATAGAAGACACGTTTAGAAGAGAGAGGTTTAGAAAAGGAGTATGGAAGAACCTGCCTTTGAGAGATGATCTTGAATGCATCGGGCAGATAACAGTTGATGTTCTCCATTTGAAAGGGGTCAGCATCGCAGATCTTGTCGTCTGTCCGGCCGTAATTTGCTGTCTCGATCATGATGACATCACTTCCTGGACAGCGTAGGTCGATGGGGTAACCCTCGCAAGACAGCTCCCGCCTCACCAGACCGAACGGCATGGCTGCCCGACTGAACCCTGGAAGACAGAAAGAGACTTCAGCCCAAAAAAATATAAATAAATAAAATGCTACACAAATCTAGTGTGATGAAATGTCAAGTATTAAGAGAGAAGAGTCAAGGTATTTTTAAAGGCTGTCAAACTGACAGAAAACACTGTTTCAGCCCAGAATCAAAATAAGGAAATAAGGAATGGTGGCTTTTTTAAGTAACGTTTACGCTTAATGATTTCAGCAAATTCTCATTGCTGCAATGTAAAAAAACAAAACAAAAAAAAAAAAAAACTGATGAATTGATCTAATGAATGAGAGACGCAACAATGCTGCAAATGCTGGCAACCCATGTACAGTTACAAAACAAAATTTCAAATATAAAGTGCTGACACAAGTATTTCTCTCCATGTTATGGAAGGGTGAGAAAGGCCAGACAATACGAGAAATGCAGTAAAAAAAAATGCCTGTCAAATGTCTGCTCAGAGAGTGCAATCTGGTCCTGAGCTCAGAGTAGCATGCTAAGTGCATTTCCCTCATCACGCTGATGTCAAACACAAATAAAACACATTCAGCCAATCACAAGCCCTGAATTTAGAAATCAATCTCACGTGCAAAATGCAGCATTAATGCAGCAGAAAATACGTATGAGAAAAAAAAAAAAAATTATCAGTTATGTGCAATGTCTGAAAACTGCATCTATCCATCTGCACAAAAATTTGTCACAAAAAAATAAATAAATACAAAAATCCAACTTTAATTATTGGCAATCATTTCTGAATTGCTTGGTGCATCAGACTGTAAATGGTGTTAAAATGTGCCTTGTTAAAAAATACCAGAGATGGGACCAAGTCACACATGTGCAAGTCTCAAGTAAGTCTCAAGTCTTAACCTTCAAGTCTCAAGTAAGTCCCAAGTATTTTTTTCTTGGGCAAGTCAAGTCAAGTCAAGTCACAAGCTATGTCAAGTCAAGTCCAAGTCAAGTCACCTTAATACTGTTATTTAACCTGCAGAATCTGATCTTAATAAAGTTAAAAGACAAGATATAAGTAACTGTCAGTAAATTAAAATAATTTGGATTTGCATTGTAAATACTCATGTTCAGTAAAATACATCATGGAATCAAACAAAATTGTAACTTCCTAAAATTATTTATTTTTCACTTCTGCCAACAGTGTTTGAAATGTTTTACATTTTCAACATTGAGTCCATAAAACAAATAACAGCTAAACATCCAACAGACTCCTCTCTGAACACCTCTCTCTCTCTCTCTCTCACACACACACACTCTCTCTCTCTCTCTCTCTCTCAGAGTATAGAATATAAATATGTTGATTTTCAGTTGTTTCATACTTTTTTGTTATGTACAGTACAGACCAAAAGTTTGGACACAACTTCTCATTCAAAGAGTTTTCTTTATTTTCATGACTATGAAAATTGTAGACTCACACTGAAGGCATCAAAACTATGAATTAACACATGTGGAATTATATATGGAATTATATACATAACAAAAAAGTGTGAAACAACCCAAAATATGTAATATTCTTGGTTCTTCAAAGTAGCCACTTTTTGCTTTGATTACTGCTTTGCACACACTCTGCATTCTCTTGATGAGCTTCAAGAGGTTGTCACCTGAAATGGTCTTCCAACAGTCTTGAAGGAGTTCTCCGAGAGATGTTTAGCACTTGTTGGCCCTTTTGCCTTCTGTCTGCGGTCCAGCTTACCCCTAAACCATCTCGATTGGGTTCAGGTCCGGTGACTGTGGAGGCCAGGTCATCTGGAGCAGCACCCCATCACTCTCCTTCTTGCTCAAATAGCCCTTGATGCCTTCAGTGTGACTCTACAATTTTCATATTCATGAAAATAAAGAAAACTCTTTGAATGAGAAGGTGAGTCCAAACTTTTGGTCTGTACTGTACAGAACAAAAAAGTATGAAACAACTTAAAATACGTCATATATATATTCTGTACTGTATATATATATATATATATATATATATATATATATATATATATATATATATATATATATATGCACTTCTCATGATTGGGTAATCGCGGCAGCTACATTAGTTTTTCTGATTAATTGTTTTGCTCTATGAGAAAGACAAGGTAACAAAATATTCGGGGCTTATGCCCCCTTAGCCCAGTCCTAGCGCCGCCCCTGGAATGCGTTTTTTTGACGGCCTGCTAGCGGATCATTAGGGGCCGTTCACATCACGTCTTTAGCGCGCGCAAGTTCGTTATTTCCAATGTAGGCGCGCGGTATGCGCGCTCATAATGGAAGCAACGCGCGCGCATCGCACCGCATCGAGTTAAAAACATCTAAACTTTTCAGAATGCTGCAAGCGCACCGCAGGTCATGTGACAATAACTAACCAATCAGCTTCATCCTTTCCCGTATCAACGTTGAAAGCTCAGCTAAGATGAAGGAACAGCTGTTCATAGCTGTATATGGATTGCCATTTTGAAACGAATTTAGTGGCAGAGCTACTGCGAGCGATTTTTAGTGCTGCAAATCCATTTATACTTTGATGAAAATTCTACGACTTCATTGAGAGAGAGCGTGTCATGGATGCTTAGCAACGACAGACGCCCCAGCCGGAGCACTTCTGTCCCATCGCTTTGGGAAGAAGGAGAAAGCGGCGCGACTAGCGTTTTCCACGCGTTTTTAGGCGCGAACTATTGAAGACAAAAGCGATGACCCTCGGTACCTCTCAGGCTGACATGTTGATGTGATGTGATATCTGATTTAAGTGGGCGTGGTGTGTGTAAGGTAGAGAGGGCATGACTGATGATAGTGTCCTGATCCAGTCACGACGCAGTCTCAGCCTGCGCTCTAACTGAGTAATCAACTTTATTTAAAAAAAAATAATTTATATATTTTATATTCAAACTGAAAACATGATGTGATTAACACTCAAGTCATTCAAGTCATCGTGTCTCAAGTCAAGTCAAGTCCCGAGTCTTTAACTTCCAAGTCCGAGTCGAGTCTCAAGTCCTAAAAATAGCGACTCGAGTCGACTCGAGTCCAAGTCACCAAGTCACAAGTCCCCATGTCTGAAAAATACTAATTTATTACAAAGATTCATAGCCTGAGAGAAAGACTGCTGTTTAATCTATATTTCCTCCAGCAATGTTTATAACTTTGGCCACTTAAGTAAGAAATTTAACTAAAAGCAGTCTATACGATTGATTGATTGATTGATTGATTGATTGATGTAAGTGGAATTATAAAGTCAACATCTTGGCTCTGCATTTCTTTCATTCATGTTTTCAAATGAAGAGGAAAATAATCTGTCTGCTGAGAAGCTTCTCCTGTAATTATTCAGTCACTGCACAGCATTTCCCCCCGTGTTTGACATGCTGAGATGTTCTCAAAGACACTGACAGCAAAATGGATTTAAATGACTTTAAAAAGTAAATTCAGTGGAAATCAAATCTTGGGTTGTTGAAGGTTTTTTTTTTTTTTTTTTTTTTTTTTAAATCTGTCGTCATTCCTTGTGACCATTAGAAACTAAACACAGCAGCAAGTTTTGACTGATGACAGGTGTTGCCGCCTCAGATATGTCATTTTATAGTGCGCCGATCAACAACATGCAATTGAGTTTGTGACCCGGTAGAACCACCAGTGAGAGCTAAAGCTATACTAATGTTTTACCTTGCTGATATTTTTACTATCATTTACTGATTACATAAATGGATCTTCAAGAGACTTATTTAAAAAAAAAAAAACATAACAAATCTTTCCAAACTATTGAACATATGCATAATTTCGAAATGTAATAGTTATAGATTGGCTGCAGTAAGAGCGAACAGAGCCCACAAAGAATTCAAGTTGACATGAATAATGTGACTAAATTTTATAATTTCTTATTTATTTATTAAATTTATTTAGCTAAGGTCTTTTCAGTCTTTTGCTTCAGCACTGAAATGCACAGTCCGTTTCCCTGGCCTAGATTCCACTGCACTTTAATGCAACTCGACTGTGAGGTCACAATGGTGTTTGAGCAGATCAATCGGCTGCGGCGGTGTCCTGCATTATCTCACTTGGCCCTTTTCCCTTCTACACAGGAATAGCGCAGCCAAACCTGCCCCCTTTTCACCCCATCCCATCGGCTCTGCTAAAACTCTCCATTTTCCCCAGCTGCGGTTTCGCCACATGGCAACAGATTTGATCCTTTCAACCACGCTCCCGTCTTTCATTTTACCAGAACACCAGGAAACCCAGAGTATGTTGAGGGCATGGAGTGGACGATAATGAGAAACTTTGACGTGTTTCTGCGGCCTGGTATGTCAAGTTTACAACATGCAATACTTCTCCAGTGTCTTGGAATTACATTAAAACGCATTCCCCAAGCCAGAACCCCGAAACACCCACCAGCGCAGTTCATGCATCATGTAGTCCACTGGAGCCTGCTTCATAAACAGCTTTTCAAAAGCAGGACAATTGATTAGGCCTGGAGTCACTGCTGACTCACGCTGTTATGGACGGATATTTCAGGACACGGTCACATCTATACAGTACAGAAAAAAAGGGGCAGACTTCCAAATCTAATTAAGGGGAAAAGACTTAATTCTGCAAAGAGGAATTCTTTCACTCCACTGTAAAAATGTTTCAAAGCAGACTGAAGTAGTTCAAGTAGGCGGGAGCATTAACATTATATCAGTTAATGAAACATATATTACAGCGAATTTCTCGCAACCACAGCTGCCAGTTTTCTTCTTTTTTTCTTCTTTACATTTAACAGGATTTTAACATTTAAAAAGTGCTTGTTAACAAAACGCCTTCTAGAGCTTCTCTCTCTCTCTCTCTCTCTCTCTCATTGCTGCAGTCTGACTGGTAAAGGAGCTTCTCACTGTAGCTTTGAAGTTTAAAATGGTTTATGGACAGTGTTAATGATTTTTCGTCTGACAAATACAGGACACATTACGCATGACGTGCAAGGACAAGTGCCCTCAACAAGCAGTCTCTTAAACTTTGAGTTTTGGATGAGCAAGCACCTATCGCATTAACTTTAGAAAACATAAAAACAGAGTTTCCTTAAAGATAATTCAAATGAATGACCATGACCGAAAAAGTCCTCCATTTTCAATCTTAGAAAATAAAGAGACATTGTACTAAAGGGCGGGGAAACGTAGTGACAACACCAAAGAAACCAAATTTGGCATTTTGCTCAGGAGAAAGGAAAGTAATTTAGATTAGTACATCTAATAGCATTTGTAAATGGATTATAATTCTTTCAAGGATAAAAAGAAAAAAAAAAGGGTTTTACATATAATGCTGCGCGGAGAGATTTGGAAGTAAGATTTTCGGTTCGTGCTTAATTTCCTTTATTATCTCAATAAAGCCAATGATCCACCGTCTCTTTTGTCTCAAAGTTGAGCATTTGTGTAATTTCCGCTCTGGTTTTAGCCGGTCAGGGTCGATGAGCAGTCGTGGTCAGACAGCAGGAAGGACAAAGTCCATTTGAAAGACATTTGCCCTTAAGGACATGGACTCAAAGTTTCCTATATAGAAGCTTTAGTGATGTCCACTCACTACATTTACATGTCCAGCCCTTTGTAACATGACCAGAGTCCACCAAACGACAGGTCAGGCTTTTTTACTCCCAACATTATAAGTTTGCTCATTCAAACGTAATATTCAAATTTCTTGAAACTTCAATCAACCTAAAAATTGCCACAAAATTAGATTTTTTTTATGTGATAAGACTTGTTAGTTTTGGCTTTAGAGAAACAGCCTATGGATTGCCTCTTGAGCTTTTCCCGCGGCGATGCGCAAACTGGCTGTTGAGCTGGTTTTCATGTATAGTTTATGCTCAGTCTGGTACCTTTCTTCCACATCTGTATTATGCTGTGCAGAGGTGTGTGAACTTCCTGTGCATGAACCGGTGCTTTTAAAAGTGAATGGGTCTCCTTGCTCTCTCCTGATTAAATGGCGTGGGTCAGGATCGGAGGCAGTAAATAATATATTAAAGAGAATACTCGATGTCATCACCATGGCAACCGCTCCAGCAGTGCCATAATCGCTATAATCTCCCCCTGAGGCTTATCAGTCATTCTGGTCAATCACCACGAGGGTCGCTTTTCAATTCCTTTCAGGTAGATAGGTACCCAACTCTGAACTCTAGCGAACGGACCCCACGTCGACACACAATGGAGTCCTTTCAGAGCCCTGCCTTATCAGTTGCACTGCTGTACATGACTCCACAGATCTGCTCGGGGCAACTGGTGGGAGAGCCTTTTAATCAGGGCTCAAATATGCCTCCCATTTAACCTTAACGAGCTCTGTTACCATGTAAATGTTTTTATACATACAAGGTGCTTATGTACCGCCGAGAGTTGTTGCAGAAAACTGATATATATGTTTTTTTAATTATGCAAGATTATGTACGATGTCGGGGGGGTTGATAGTACATACTATTACACTGCATTAAAAACATGCATTATGCAATGTTTGAAGAGTAATTCCTTTATCAAGTGTTTTCTAGAGTGCTTCTTAACTAGTAATTCATCTATGTTCAATAATAACATTGACAGTTAAAAAAATTTAAAAAAAAAAGGTTTGCGACTTTCAAACTGTATTGTTTTGTACAATAAACATTTCTAGTAACGTAAAATAACATATAGGATCACTAATTTCTATTAAACACAGAATCCCAATATGAAATATAAATCCTAAAGCAAAACCAGTATATAATAACTGCTGATAACACTTTATTTTGTTGAATATAAGTAGCTTTGCAATTACATGTCGACTACCATTAGGGATGGGCAACACCTAGCATTGCAAAAAGTTTTTATAATTTTTATATATGTATGTATATATTCTTTTGGGGGGTTGTGGGGTTGTACTGCAAGTGTAGGCTGCCTGCTTAATATCTGCTAGCATTTTATTTTGATAGTCCCCCAACAGATTGACTATTACCACGTTAATGTATTATTTCTTACCCTAACCTATAGTCTATTAATACTCATGTTGACATGTTGCTGTAAAGTTACTTATAGTTCAACAGAATTCCTAAAAGGGACCATCAAAATAAAGTGTAACGCCACTGCTATAGCACCGGTAGCACAGGAATAATCAGAAGAGTGAGAGCGACGCATTATAAAACTCATTAGCATTTCTCATGAATATTAATAACAGCACATAGTGAATGCCTGATAGTGTTAACTGATTTGTTGAACACTTGTAAACAGAAGTTAGTCACATGCTAGTCTCAGTAAAATGACTGCTTAAATTACAGATAGTCGCATTGATTGTTTGTCCAGTCCACTGAAGATGCATCCAGGTAATAGAAGCTTCATGGTCTTACATTTGTCCAATTTTATACGATCTGCAGCCAAGCAAAATAAACCTAATGATTATTTAAAAATGGGAGGATGGAAGTGTTTATATGCTATCTATAATCACTGCTAGTAAGTGCAGCTATTAGTCATAGCGCCCCTTACAGGAAACGTCAGGATCAGCTTTCGCTATGACGGTAAGTCAGGAGTTCCTGCATCTCTGCTGCCCAATTCCCATGATCCTACTCTAATGCCGTCATCACCTATGGGGTGACATTGACTCATTCCATGAGCAACAGCCAGGCAAAAATGCAAATTTGACGAGGACAGCGGCCGGTCTCTTCAGAGCCATAATATTTTAATCTCCCTAACGTGGCAAATCAATCGGAAAGTGACCATCTGCCAGGATATGAGTGTCACTGCAGAGGGGTAATGAACAGAGCGCGAGTGATAAAGATCACCATCATCGGCCTGCTGTAAGCTCCCTCGTCCCGACCGCCGAGGAGCCAGATGACAAACAGATGAGTCATGTCACTGTGTCACCTAATAAAGAAATATTACCAGACTCGAGAAAACAGCCCACGGAAGAGTCCCTTATGCGCTACGCTTTTCGTGTATTATAATAGAATGCAGTGGTTCTGGTATTTGCAATAAGGTTGAGGTGAGATCTAAACTGCTTTCAGGATCTTCCGGGAACAGCCACCGGGGCCAACAGCAAAGAGTTTTAATATGGTTATTCAAGCTTGACACGGCATGCCGTCCCGCCGAGAACCGAAAGGAGTCCGGACCTCATCATGCTTGCCAAGTCCTGCTAATGTAGTTTGAACTGTGCTTTGTCCTGTCAATGGCTACAGCTGTTTGTAAATGAGCTCGCGGATTCAAAGCTGGCCATATTATTACACGCTTGCAGTTGACGATGTTGCTTACTGGGGGGTTTAAAGGAGGAAAGGGACCCATAAAACCCCGAATCAGCTTGCAGCCACTGGAGACCCAGCTTGATACCTGCAATTTTTTGTCGCTTTCTTTGCTCCCTGCTAGCCAAATACTAAAGAAATCTAGAGAAAGCAGAGACGTCTCTTCCTCCCACAGAGCAGTTTCCATAATCCCGCAATATCCTTTATAAAGGCATGTTGTCTTTAGAAGTCAGGTCTCACCAGAGGGAGAACAACAGGGCAATGCAAATATCCTCAACAGGGGAGATGCTCTAAGGCTGAATGAGATTTGTATGGCAAAAAAATTATATAAAAAATTGAAGCTCGGTAAGCTACAATAACGATGCAGCCCTCGGCGTGGGTCCGAGTAAACATCTTTGGTATTCTGTGGCCAAATCTTAGCATTATAACTTTATTGACTAGGCAAATGTCTACAGTGGAAACTTAAGCCTGGTATTAATCCAGATTTTGAGCTTCAATGAGACTGCTTACATTGTTTCATAACAAAGCCACTCTTACTGGCCACTTTCATTTTCCTGATGCATCGCTGGGCCATTAAAAACACAATACAAAAAAAAAGAGAGAGAGAAAAGAACAGACAGTGAGTGTCAGTAGTTCAGCAAAAAGACATTAAACATGTTTGTGAGTTTTCGGCTCCTGGGCTCATTGGTATTCAACACCACCATTTGCCCCAATTCATCTGCATCCTTCTCTTCCATGGCAACAGCAGGCGGGCTATCAGGAGGATCTTTGATATAGGTACATGGTAAAGAAAAAAAACTGTCATTTAGCTTCGGGTAGGACTATAAAACATATCCTGCTGGTTCTTACATTGTTAAGGGAAGTCTTTGTAAAACTAGCTTCAAGCTTGTCTTCATTTGCATGTGCTCCAACCTCCTTTTTTATGTAACTCGGCACTATATTACACAGAGGCCAATTTCTTTCTTTCTTTCTTTCTTTCTTTCTTTCTTTCTTTCTTTCTTTCTTTCTTTCTTTCTTTCTTTCTTTCTTTCTTTCTTTCATCTATTCTACTATTCTACAGACAACTGTAAGCATATGATCAGTGACCATACAGTGAGGGAATGAATTAGTAAATCATGCACACTATTTAGCCCATTATTTTTTCCTGCATGCCATTTGTGGGGCTCGGTATAAATAGAATCGCTTTCAAACTCTTTAAGATCTCATGTTTGCAGACCAAATGGAGCAAGGAAGCACTGTAGTTTCTGTTTTACAAAGTTCATGGGATTTGGCTTTAGTTAACATTTCTTTAAATGTATCAATATGGGGCTCTGAACTTTTGGACTACTTTTCAGTACAATCACAGGCATCCAGACACTTCAGCACATAACAACCACCCGCTGTAGTCCGGCTGAAAGGATGAGTGTGTTTGAAAACGTGTCTTAGGCTGTCTGAAAAATATCAGAATGTAGTCAGTCACTCAGACTGCAGAGACGAGGTGCAGATGGCCCTAAATGCTTGAGGTACTACGGCAAAAAGAAAACTGACTGAACAAAGGACTGAGTATGAGCTACTTCCAATGTATTTTATATACACCAGTGTGGAATGCTATGTAAGCTGGGGAGTTTTTCCTCATTAAAATGTCATATTCAATACTTATTATTTTAGGAAAGAGTGTATAAATCATGCAGACATAGACCAGATTCAAAGTGTTTTCTTCTAAGACATTGTTTCAAACATTTCAGTGGGATTTGAGAACCGATTTTGGGATTTAAACTAAGCAAAACAGAACCTCAAAGAATCGTTTGGAATGTTGATTAAAAAAAAAAACCTGTGTTGAATTCCACTGTCTTAAGTTGTCTCCTTCAGTGATTCAGTTGTTTGAGTGTATATATCAATCATCACATATCTAAAGAAATGTGATGAAATCGTAATAAACAGGCTAAATTAATAAATATTAAAATGAATTATAAATTCAAAACGGTAACAGGGTTTACAGTTTAGAGTTATTTTAGCGATTACTAGCCTGCGCTCAAGGTCAAGTCATTTATTGCAAGATATTTATAAGAAATATAACTATTCAGAAATTTTTAAAAAACAAAAAAACAACAACAATCAAATTAAAATAATTAATAAATTAATAAATAAATAAATGATTGTGATGGGTTGATATCATTAAAGTGATTAAAAAGGAAACATTTAATTGTTCTTGTCAAGTAATTTTTTTAAAGGATGGTTATTTGTGTGTGCGTGTGTGTGTGTGTGTGTGTGTGTGTGTTGATAACCTGTGCATGTGACTTATATTTTAAAATAAAATTCTGTTTTTTTTCTCTTATGTTCTTTTTATGATTACTTATAATTATCACTTGAAATCACTTGAAAGTGAATTGCCATTGTGAATAAAATTTAACATAAACCTGCCCCCCCCCCCCCCCCCAAAATCAAAATGGCAGGTCAGTCACTCATTGTTAAAGTTATTATTTACACATATGTTGATAAGGAACACAAAAGGCACTAATTTCGCACAATGTCCAAAATATCAGTGTCGACCTTCTGTAAAGGACTTAGTTTCAAGGCACATAATAAAACTCAATGACACCAGCTTTCCGACCTTCAGATTAATCTTGTTCTTGGGAATGTTTCTTTGTCCGGATGTCTACCACAAAGCATTTTTTAAACTACAACAGGATATAGTTCATTTAGTAGGACTAGGGAGAACAAACCTCCCTGTGAGTAACAGAATCTGCTGCACATTTTCAGCCATCGATCTTTGAGATGACATCACTGATATACTCTCGTCTGAAGAACGACTGCAACATCTGCTGTGACGGCCACACAAATGGGAACTGTCCTTATTTATAGAGCAAGAAATCGAGGAACGCTGAGGAATGCTTCACCCAAACATAAAAATCGTACTTACTGTACACTCATGTCATTCCAAACAAGTATGACAACAGTACTGGCCATTATCTAACATTACTAACAAATTGTAGTTCATTAATAATAACGAAAATCGTAGTTAGAACCATAATCTGGTTTACACATATGTGACACTTGACCACAAAACCAGTCTTAAGTCGCTGGGGTATATTTGTAGCAATAGCAAAAAATACATTGTATGGGTCAAAATTATCGATTTTACTTTTATGCCAAAATTCATTAGGATATCAAGCAAAGATCATGTTCCATAGAGAATTTTAGTAAATTTTCTACTATATTTATATATAAAAAATGTATTATGATTAGTAATATGCAGTGCTAAAGACTTCATTTGGGTAACTTTAAAGGTGATTTCGATTTTTTTGCACCCTCATATTCAGTATTGTCCTATCCTGACAAACCATACATCAATGGAAAGCTTATGTATTCAGCATTTAAAAAAAAAAAAAAAAAAAGGTACCCTTATGACTGGTTATGTGATCCAGAATCGGATATTAAGTAATGTAGTCTGACCAATATCTTTATTAGAATCATGAAATGCATTTAACATTACATTACTGCAGGCTTTCCAAAACTGTATATAAGTGCTATACAGTTGTATAAGAATATGGGTGAATCAACAAATTGTAAATATTTTACTGCCATTGTAAATAAAATGTAATCATGTATTCCCTAAAAACGTAACTGTGATATGATTATGATCTGATTTTGTGTTAAAAGTAAATAAAGTGAAGTGACATTCAGCCAAGTATGGTGACCCATACTCAGAATTTGTGCTCTGCATTTAACCCATCCGAAATGCACACACACAGAGCAGTGAACACACACACACACACTGTGAGCACACACCCGGAGCAGTGGGCAGCCATTTATGCTGCGGCGCCCGGGGAGCAGTTGGGGGTTCGATGCCTTGCTCAAGGGCACCTAAGTCATGGTATTGAAGGTGGAGAGAGAACTGTACATGCACTCCCCCCACCCACAATTCCGTCCGGCCCGAGACTAGAACTCACAACCCTTCGATTGGGAGTCCAACCCTCTAACCATTAGGCCACGACTTCCCATGGTGTGACATAATGTTTCCCATGGTGTGACATAATGTCAGTTTAGACTGACTCAAAAATGAGCAAATAGTGACAGAGTTTACATTTTTGGGTGAATTGTCCACATCATTCTTTAAATGACTTTAGTTACAGTAAGTGAAAGCGAGACTCGTTAGCTAAACAAGCTAACGTGGGAAAGTCAGCAGTCTGTGTAATCGGCATCACCACTCAACCGCCATCTTGATTTTAGTCATCTAGATCAGTGATGATGATCAGAGATTCAGGAGTAAAACAGAAGAAAGAAGATGAGTAACAGTGATGCATTTTTCATCTTTGTTTTCAAAGATCCGAGACCGGGACGTCTCCACAACCCCATCTCTCGACTCCATCCATCAGTCTGATCGAATCTTTCAGACTCGAAACAAAAACAACAGAAGTGAAACAAAGATGGTTATGATGGTGGCCTGTATCTCCTCCTGATATCCCCCCCTCAAGATCTCTTAAACAACCGCAGTACAGACAGCCCTCCTGAATGCCAGAGAGCCGAATCGTAAATATTCCAGAGCACAATTCTGTTTAGATTTGATATGTGCTTTATCAAGAAGATAAGGTGCACGGTCTGATTCCAGTGGGTCTGCTGTGACCTCCTGCTGCTGTACCCATCATTTCACCAACCAGCTTGACACCAAACAAGATAAGACAGAGCCAGAGACACAGACACAACACGCACAGACTCATGTGGGCTGAAAACCTGCAAACACTGAGGAGCCTGTAATAAGAGACGGTCTTCATCACTGTCAATTTAAGCAATGCATAGTTGTCTTCTCAGCTGAAACTGTCCCTGAAAGAGCAGGCATTTCTTTCTAATGCCATCAGTGTTTAGGAAGCAACTTAGAAACTGTAGCTTGCCAAGCTGCAAATAAGTTGACTTCAACTTACAGTCAAGCATCTCCTGAAAAAGTAGTAAGCGAACACTAACAAAAGGCAACTCACTAACTACAGTGAAACTGTTTAGATCTACCAACTGTACTGAATTGCATTAATATTCACTGAAGAAAAAAAAAATAAAAGTGGTAATTGCAATTTTTACTTCAAGGATCTGCCTCTTTGATTTTGTTGCGGCAGTCTAGTTTGTTATGTTGGATAAGTGAGTTAGAAAACATTTCTGACTTAATATTAATGTTAATAAAACTAGACAAATAATTTAATAAAAAAGCAGTGTTGTTTGGCTAAAAATCTGCTTAAATGCTTGAAATTAGTTTTCTGATCTGGGTTTTCTTCAAAAGGCCTTTGTCGTATTTTTACTAAAACAAAAACAGACCAAACTGCAACATTGGTGGAAAATTTAGTTTTGCTTTATGCAGCTGATTAGGGCTAAATGCAAAACAATGCAAACTAATTGAAAACGTGAATGAGTTTCCAACGCTATCTCACGACCAATTCGTACGTATTTTACGAGGTGGCTTATTCGTACAAATTTGTACGACCTCACTCGTACGATTTTATCCGATTTGTATAAACCCCAGTGAGGTTAGGTTTAGGGGCGGGGTTAGGTGTAGGTCATTCGTACAAATTCATACGAATTGTGCAACTCGTAAAATACGTACGATTTGGCAATAATCGTATGAATTTGTACGAGTGTGGTCATACGAATTCATATGAATAAGCCACCTTGTGAAAAATGTACGAATTGCCATGAGATCGGGTTGGAGTTTCAATCAATTTCTCATTGGATCACCCAAACCCCGAAGTCTATTATCCTGAAATCATGCTGCAAGCTATTTTTATGCAACCCACTACAAACATATTACTAATAGAGACCTATAAGACAACTTGATGTATCATCCAGACCATGCGGGAAGAGCAGGAAACATAGTAACGAGTAACATGTGACTGGCCCTGTTTGATTTTTTTGCATGACAACCACTGATCAGGAGGCAGCTGTTATGAGGCTTAATCCATTAAAACCAGCGTCTCTACCCGGTTAAATACTAATGAGGATTTAAAGAGCTCGGCTGCAGGGGGCCGTCGGACAACAGACACACCTTACTGAGCGGTCTGCCCCCGCTATTCTCTTTTCTTATCATACAGATCAGGAGGAGGGCTGATGAAAGACAGTGAAGACGAATGTGGGCTTATAGACCCCCCCAGCCGCTTGGCATTGGAAGTCTGATCCCTCAGTCTGATAGAAAACCCCTGGGTAAGAGGAAAAACAAAAAGCAGGAGACAAGAAGAAGAAAGACACAAAGAGAGCTGTGTAGTCTGAGGTATAATACCTAAAAGAATGGAATCGGAGATCTGGATCCAGGATCTTAATAAAGAAGCTAAATGCGGGGGAATTCAGATATATTGTTATTGACGGAACGTCGATGCGAACAAAGAGCCACAGGGCTGAGGCTGAGGGGAATTGGCTCTATCGACTCGAAGATAATCAGTTGCGCTAGTTTAAATGTTTCCTTACAAAGTGTAACTGCACAGATGGGATTCTGAGGCATGTGGAAAGCTTGTCCACACTCGTCCGTCTCTAAAGAGACTGGTGCATTTTCACAGCAGGGTCCACGTCATTTAACCAGACACTTCAGTATGAAACAAATCTGTGGTTAATCTTGCACATTAGCATTCCCTGCTAAAAAAAAATTAATAAAAATGACACCAGTCCAAGTTGGTCTGCAAGCCTGACTGAGCTGGTTAGACTTGGTAATCAAGAAAGACCAGCAAATTACTGTACATTAGGCTGGTTTATTTACTGGTAATTATTTTTATAATTATTATTATTATTTTTGTTTAATTCAGCTGGGTTAGCATTAGCATAGTGGATTTCAATACTGAAGAAAAATAATCAGAAAACTTATATTAAGTTATATTATGTATATTCCCTGGAATATACATAAAATCACAATAAAAGTCACATATTATTTCCCCCTAAAATACTCACTTGACATATGAGACGACAAATGCACAACCCCATCAATCAAAGAAACCAGAAAGATCCGCTCTAATTCTGTCTGTGTGTGAGCTCAGAGAGACCAACAGCCCAGAGACGAAAGAGAGAGAGAGAGAGAGAGATTTGAGAGAGAGAGAGAGGAAGCTAGAAAGGTAAGAAACAATGACTCAACAAACCTTGATATGAGGAGAACCCCCCAAAAAAAACTAATAGAAATAAACAATAAATACAGCCAGCTCGACCTAAAGCGGTAAGGTTTTATACATTAATTTATCATGAAACAACATGATACAAAATAAATTGTGATCTGACACAAGTTTGCACACTCACACACACACACACACACACACACACACACACACACACACATATATATATATATATATATATATATATATATAGAGAGAGAGAGAGAGAGAGAGAGAGAGAGAGAGAGAGAGAGAGAGAGAGATAGAGAGCTGCTATTTTAGACGTCCATGTGACATATTTTACTGTTAATCAGCAGACATTCAACCAAGGTGTTTAAAGAGACGGGATAGACGGCTCATTTCTGACAGAAAGACAGACGGCTTGTTTCAGATGGAGAGACAGACAGCTCATTTCAGTCAGAGTTTGAAGGCAAAAGGGACAGCAGCTGTCCAAATAAGGGGCCCATTTGAGGTGGAAAATATGATTTTTAGGTTATACTTACATAGAGAGGAGTGTTAACCTTTGGGGGGATGATTTAAATGTAACAATGGGTTGTGGTGGTTGGTATGACCAAAATTATATATCATGGTATGAGTAATTCTCTAACACAGTTCACTTTGTATTTAATGATATTATATAAAAAAAACTCAACCTCAAAGAATTTACATAAAATACATTTAACCACTCGTTCAAAAAACAGTTTATTTTTAAACATTATAAAACAAAAACCTCAAAACAGTAACAATTATATAGTAAGATGATTCTGTTAAATGACACGTATATCGGACATAGGTGATGTAATGACATATATATTAAAGTTTTGGCTTGAGCTCTACAGTATATAATGGTCAGAGTTTTCATCCCAAATGGCAGGATTTTACATTTTGGAGACATGCAAATCACTGACCTACAGTCCTGTATTTATGCATATCATGTTTCAAATCTGAAAATCAATAGGCATGACCTTTAAATATCTAAAAAGATTGACCAAATATCCAGTTCTGAGTTAAAAACCGCAGTTGAAATGGAGGCAGCATAGGTCAAAATTGCAATCGAGTTCCACAGCAGAAGAACATTAAGAAAGGAAACTATTCACTTGACGGAAAACTGGGTTATATATTTGCCTAATAACCGAGACAGGTGAAAGTTATCTCTCCGTAAAGCAAAAGTTCAACCTTTTAATTCTGTTTTGTCAAAAGGCTATAGCCGCCAAGAATGCTGTTAATTCTGAGATGTGTGATTTGGCTGTCTGGAAGTCCCACAGAAGCTGTTCTGATTTGAATTAAGATGGAGATGAAGTATTTTATATGAATACAGGCGGGTGGCCGCCGGTCGTGGCCACGGTTCCCTGCTATTCGTTCTGAATGAGCCCAAGGCAGCAGGACACGAACGGATATTATACAGTCCTTTCCATAATTAAAAAAAGAACGGCTCATATTACTCACAATCCTTACCGGCAAATTGGCCAGACATATAAAGCAAAGATTTCTTTCAAAACTACTTAGGCCCATCATGAAATAATCCAGTCACAGTGTGTAAAAAAGAAAAAAAAAAAAATTGCTGGTAGATAATGTTAATTTCTCAGACAATAAAAACCTGCACCGCTTTACAGTACATGAATGAGTCAACATGGGTTTTGTTGACTTTTATAGAAAGCAATCCAAAGCACTGAAAAAAAGCTTTGCATACTGATGCCAGAAAAGCATTCTTTGCAAGTCAAATGCTGTCGCAAATGCATGATCAACACATATTACAAATTTTAACTTATCTACAATCTGGTATGTGGGTACACTTTATCGTTTCAGACTATATTATTTTATTACATTATGTATTTTAACAGTTTTGTTGAAATGATATTGCCTCATTGCCTCATATTAAGTATATTGGTTCACTTAGGCTATTTCTATTTTTACTAAAAAATTCCACAGTTACTCGATAGAATAATCAACCTGATCGCATGGCAATTCATACATATTTTATGAAGTGGCTTATTCGTACGAATATGTGCGAACGCACTCGTACAAATTCATATGATTTGTGCTAAATCGTACGTATTTTAATTTGCATTAATTTGTACAAATGACTTACACCTAACCCCACCCCTAAAACTACCTGTCACTGGGGTCTAGACCAATTGTACAACATCGTATGATTGAGGTCGTACGAATTTGTACGAACTAGCCACCTCTTAAAATACATTCAAATTTTGGGTGAGATAGCATAATCGAACAATTACTTGATTACCAAAATAATTGTGAGTGACAGCCCTAATCGTTATGCATATTATATATTAAATATTCAGCCAATCAATCCCACAATTTTGTGACTTTTTTTTTTTTTGCATTAAAAGTTTATCATAACCTGACTCATTCTTGCGAAGCAGTAATAGCGTTAGGATTATACAATAAGCATTAGAAGCTCAGACTAATATAGCATTCAGCATATACAGCCCTGATTTATTTCTATAAGAGCACAATGCCACATTTCATGGCATTCAATGGCAGACATACTATCAATAAAATGGCTCCACAATACTTCATCACTGCTTTGCATTTCAGCTTCATAAAATACCCGAAAATGCAGTTTGAGAAGATGCACAGAATACAAATGAGATACATCCGAACTTATAGACAGCGTTCGGCCCACGAAATGAAATCAGAAAGATGAGATCTGAAGTTTCTAGGATATACTCGAGAGAAACGGGGAACAAACCCTTAAGCAATCAATCTTTCAAAGTTTCTGCACAAGCGAAAACTTCCAGCCATGGCTATGGCAGTAACCCATTTAATTCAATTATAAAAATGCATTAAAAAGATATTACGGCAGGGACAGAGTGTAATGAGGCGTGTTTACTTGAGGATATTGTTTATAATGAGCAGTTGTAGGGTTTAGGCCTATAGTTAGAACAGGACATGAGAGTAAACAGACAGAGATGAGATGAGGGAAAACTCGGAAACACTGTATGGTCTTTCTTTTAATTTAACCAGAAAGAAAACGAAGCCAAGCTCTGTGTTAATGCACACAGCTTCCTGGGAACCTCACGCTATCTGTCTTGAAGGATACAGCCATTATTTATCTGAGCTTACATAAATAGTGTCTGTGTTAGAAACGTCCACAACATAAAAGTTAACACGGTCACACTTTATTTTAGGGTCCAATTCCCACAATTAACTAACCATTAACTGACTTTTGCCTCAATTAACTCATTATGTGCTCCTTATTAAATAGTTTATAAGGTAGTTGTTAAGTTTAGGTTATGGGTAGGATTATGGATGTCATGCATTATATGTACTTTATAAGCACTAATAAACAGCCAATATATTAATAATAGGCATGCTAATAAGCAACTAGTTATTACTGTGACTTGGACCCTATACTAAACTGTTACCGAAAAAAGAGCACCATAAACTCAAGAACAGCATGAAACTGATGACTAATTCGGATTGCGTTTTATAATTTTGTTTTACAAATTTGTGTAATTCAAGAAAAAGAAAAATCTTACCATCAGAACTCTGTACAACCGTCAAGACGAACACCAGGCCGCAGAGGACCAAAGACTTCCATTCTGAACATCCCATCCTGGCTCTGACTGGACTCTCCGCTTTCCACATGTCTGGGTCGAAATCACTGTAGTCACAACGATCCAGCGAAGTCACGCTGAGAGATAACCATCATTGACCTCCGAGCCTACAAGAAAACCACAGCGGACTGTCAGTGTTTGGCTGTCGATGTGTTGCTCCTCAGGCATAAAAACGTCCTCCTTTAAACTGTTGCAGTGTTGCTCGCCTCAGTTCCTCTACACTATTTGTTTTTTTCCTCCAGCAAATTCACACAGAATTCCTCCCAGGAGTAGAAACCCTCTATTGGAAGGTGACTGAGACCTGAAACAGCACCTCCCGAATTACAAACAAGCCATTTACCTCAAAGCCTGTCGTTACCGTTTACTCTCTTCTCCCAAACCGGTTCCGCTACCATCCTTTTCTGAGAGGAAACAGGTTTTTCGTCCACTAAAGCCACAGGTGTATATTCTCCAGAAAAAGAGGAGTCTTTCATATACAATATCTCACCCTTTAAATGTTTTCCTTCTCTGCATGTTTACACACTCCACCGGCCTCCCATAAAACACACTTACAGCCTCATGGGAAACATCGTCACTCCAGTAACGAGCCACTTAGGAGCCCATTAAAAACAGTGTGTGCACCCCTCCTAGGTTTCTTAAAGATACACTAAATATATCTCGCCACTGTTTAATGCATCATTGCATTACAGGGTATTTATTTTAAGAAAGTATTGGAATTTTTGCTTCTTGGATTGTCATATATATGGTTATGAGGTGAGAAAATGTGATTAAAAAACATCAGGAGTCTGTTTGCATTAACATATACAAGGAGAGGGGAGTACATGTCTGTATGATCAGACAAAGAATGTCTAAATGCTAATGCATTGTCTTAAACTTATCAAGGTTATGGACTCCCATATCATTAGTATTCAAGAGTCAACAATCCGACTATTAATATTAAAGTTACATTGTTTTTTGTGACGGTGTGGATATGCTGACAAATCCTGTCAAGTGTGACAATAAATAAATAAATAATACAGATACATAAGTAAAAACTATGAATAGTAAATAAAAGTATTACTTTAGTATTCTCATAATGTCTTTTCAAAGAACAGTTCACCACTATTTGATGTAATTAACTGATTAACCCCTTAACTGTCACTCACATTTTTGAAGATAGACTTGAATGTGCATGATACAAACCTAAATTTGTATAAATCATGACTGAAATCATTTTGTAACATGATATTGATTAACCATTTACATGGTAATGCAATGCCTGATGGGTTTTAAAGGATGAATTTTGAGATTTTAAGTTTTCGGTCGATATATAATTTCTAATGATTTCTTAAATGTGATAGAGAAGAAGGCAACAAGGAAGTCTTTTTTTTAAAACAAAGTTCAAAACTCTTGTTATAATGTAGTGCACTCATCATAAATTAATCTATTACTTTTCTACATAATTTTTAACAAACAACATTGGTAAAATATATATTTGGGAGTCTTAGACCTTTCCAACGATATATAGTTTGTCAAGATTAGATTCGATTTGATTGTAATTTAGTGAAGTAAACCTAGGCATCCCGTAATAGGGACTGGTTGACAGTTGAAGGGTTAATTGATTCATTGTTTTATTTGCTATACATTATTTATTTGTCCTCTAGACCAAAATATTTATTCACTACTGTAAAGTTCCTAAAAGTTCTGTTTCTGAATTTAGACTTATTATAGGAACAAATCAACCCCCATTTTTTTTTATTATTATTATTTTTTTTTCATAATTGAATCATAATCTTGTTTCTTTTTATTTTAACAGATGATGCAATTTTATACGAAACTCCATTTAATGCAAAGACTGAAATGGTAAGCATAGCATCATTAGCATTAGCTTTAGCGAAATAACAGCACAATACACTGTTACACTTAAGATCTCAAATAGAGATTGTTTTTTTTTTTTTTTTACCCTAACATTATTTGTGCTGAGTATTTTAGAAGTAAAAAAAAAAAAAAAAAAACTAGTGAAACCGCTGCAGTGGTGGCTCACAGCAGGTTACCTGTGAGGAAAAATAAATGCATAAAGGATGAGGTTTGATCCCTGCATAGTCAAAGGGTGTTCGACTAAATCAACGACAACAGCTCCGTACTTTCATATCTCTGTCTCACGCTGTGAGCGGTTAACATGCTGATCAGTCTCCAGAAGCAGAGGCACGGACGAAGGCGGCCCGTCTGACTCCCGCGCTCCTCATTAAACGTGTTGAGGTCTCTCCTCTCCGCGGGAGGCCTTATCTCCCTAAGCTGCAGCAAAGACCGCGATCAACACCTGTTAAGTGCTTCAAACAAATACTGCCGTTCCAGCGCCAACGTGGCACAGCGGGATGGCCTGTTGTCGCTGTTCTGTGTGTTTTGTGTTTGCAAATCAAATTAAAAAATCTAATCATGACAAATTACGATAGCAACCATTCATCTTCAAAGGATTCCGGCCAGGATGTTTGATTCCCGGCACTTCCTTTGAATACGGGCTACCGTTTTATGACGAACGCCTTGCCGAATCATGCAGCCTACGTACAAATAAACAAAGTTACATAAGGGATGTGATCGATGGAGAGGTCTAGACCCAGAAGTCTTTTTCACAGCTGCTCGAACAAACCAGCAACACTCAGGGTTTCTCAACAAGACAGTTGCGTGAATTAAACAGAGGAACTTTGAAAGAACATTCCACTTCTCTGGGTGTGAAGAGAGCCGTTCAAATCAGAGCTGAAAGGCCAGTTTGAGATGTTAATGCCAAAACAGAGAAACAAAGGGCAGATGTGTAATTATGCAGCCGTCTTTCTCTCAACCGGGAGTGAGACCCACCGGAGAATTAGAGGAGGAGTCGTCCATTCAAAGGGGTGGGTGCAGGAATAATGCACAAGAGGCAAGGCCGAGGGGGGCGGAGGGGGGTCGACAAACTTTACAATGCGAGATTGACAGCTTGCAAGTCTCGCTTGACCTCTGAATTAACCCCCAAGCTTTCAATGAACTACAAAAAGAGCCATGAGATTGATGGTCAAAGAATATGACAAGTGTATAAAAAATGGACCCATAAACAGGGACACGCATTCACACAATAGAACCCAAACATACCAACGTCGGGACAAAGCACACAAGCTGACAAGCTAAATAATCATAAATGGGAATCCATGAAGCATATCTTTTTCAGTTAGACAAGGTGATTTTTTTAAAGTAGATTTTTGTACCATTTTAAACATTCCATCACACTGGTAATATGCTTCAGTGTTTACAAACTGCAATCTGCCATTTCAAGCTAAATCTAGCCAAATTGTTTGTTGGCATATAGACTTTTAAACAGAAAATTAACAGAGTTGAAACAAGTTTTACAGTTTAATTTTACATCCCTTGCAAGGCCATAAAAAAAAAGGTGCTGGGTTGGCAGAACTTGGCACTTTACATGGAGACATGAATATTATTGAGAAATAAAATGTTTGGAACGTTTCGACATGCTGTTGGGAAACATTGGTTTGGAAAGCCAAAGAAATACAAAAACAAAAGAATAACAGGCTTTGACGAGTTTGTTTTCGAAAGATCAGTGGTCAGTGATCAGATGGCAGTGTCCACTGAGGCGGAAACGCTAGAGGAAATCAATCAGCGGTCCAGGGGTGGACCAGTTAATGCACAGCCACACATGAGTCATTCTGAACACATCCTATTGACTCCACTGTCATACATTCACCTTTGCCATCTGGACGCTGTCGGTTGTGCACATTTTAAAAGCAGAGGACAAACGTCATGATATCGGGGGGACGTATTAAGGTCAGATAGACGACAATGTCAAACATTAAATGAGCAAATGACAAAAAAACGCCAAATGCTGCTTTACAAGCAGTGAATTTAAAATGGCATGGCAAGCTAAAGGCAGAGTACAGGAAAAGCAAATCAAATGAATTTGGCTTACTTTTTTGATAGCACACAGAGGATTTTTGCATTGTTTTTGAAGCTTGAAAGCTTCAGACCTTATTCATTGCAACTACTAGATGGAAAAAGAGTGACCAGTGCAGTTCCTCAAAAATGATCCTGTTGTGCAACATGGAAGAAAGAAAGCTCTACAGGTTTTTAGCAAAATAAAACTGATTAGAAATGACAGAATGATCAGTTTTAGGTAAACTAATGATGTTAATAGTTCATAAATCTAAATTTTTCAAACAATTCAACTGGAACACTGTATTAAAACTTCCTGCAGTGCTTTTCAGCGCTCTGTTGCTATTAAATCTGCATAGAAATGGCACAAGAAATTATGTTTTTCTTTTTGTTAGCTTGCTGTCTAAATGAAATAAAAAAGTCTGGACATTGTGAAATAGTACAAAGACAACCAATAAACAATATTGACTGTATATAAACTCAATTCTGTTGTGTTGTTGTCATTGATTGCGCGCAACAACAAATGTAGAGTGTCACCAATGTAGCTCAATATGTGTTTTAATAACTTATATGTCCAGTTTGTTTAAAAAAAATTATAAAATCATGAATCAACCAGTCACAAACCAGCTCCATCAAAATAGCTAAAGGGCTCATTAATGAAACCATTACCAATCCAGAATTGGATCAGATTTGAATCAGAATTGAAACCAATATCATTAAATTCCTTGCAGTTCCTATTCCTGCGTTCAATGCTTACAAGCACAGCTGGCTTTTACACCAGAACTGCAAATGTATCATCTTAACTGGCCATTTAGCTCCTGTGTTTCATGATTCATGAAACCCTGTGCGACAAAATGTCTCATGGCCAAGGCAAATCTGAATAAGTGCTTTAATGAAAGTACATAGACACTGTATAAATGCATATATAATGCTTTGAGCGCTGGTAAAATACTGTAATCACTCTCTGTGAATGAAATCTCTCTCTTTTCAACTTCTTTTCATCCTTCTCTCAAAGATGATGCCTACGATCCATTAATCAGAGTAATCAAGGTCTCTATCAAGCCGCCTCACAAGCAAGAGACAAAAACCCAACTACGAACCAGAGCAGAACAAAATTAGTCAGTACAAACTGGAGCTTCTGGAGAAGTTGCTGGAAATAGATCGAACAGCCCCTTATTAGTAGAGATTACCAAACAGGAAGGGTGTAGTTTACTCATCTATTCATTATTCTGATGCACAGCTTTCTCGTTCCGGCAGTAAATGACATGCACACCGGCAGAATCACGTGCAGAACGTATCAGAAATCCTATTAAAATGGCACGGTGTCTCTCAGAGACGATTATAATGGGCCTCGACTGCTATGAGTAAGTAAGTTTAATACCGCCTTCACATATTGTTAACAGTAATTTTGATGTTTTAGTGGACAAGGAGTGGATTATATAAAAAAAGAAGAAAAAAAAAATTCATTTCCATTAACTGATAGCGCCAAAATTCCTCCTTTCATGTTGCCGATGATAAGGAGGATTCAGGACTGGTGTGTTTTCCCAAGATGCCTCCGTTTTGACGGTAATAGGGTGACATTAATATGGGGAGATGTCTAAGAAGGTCAAAACATTTCTGAGGACCACCATTATACAGGAATCTTACATGGATAGCACCTGCCAATCAGAAGAAAGAAGTCCTTGACGCTCTACGTTTCCCCTTCAGCTGGGATACGGGAGGAAAACACACTTTCTTTGGCATCAAAATTCACTGAGCACTTCACAGAATACACTACACTTTGGAGTCACATGCCTTTTTTTAAAGCATTCGCAGAAATGTACTTTCTTACTTACTTACTTACTAGATATGTTAGCTAATCTACTAATTAGTAACTAATAACCAAAAATGTAATCCCACATTTTGCTTGCAACCCTGTTACTGTACAATTTATCCATTTTTGTTGCATATAGTGTAACAGTACTTAAAATTGTGACATCCTAAAAATAACATGCATTGAGTAATTTCTAAATGTTAAAAAAAAAAAAAAAAAACGTTTTCATTACATTTACACAATTTGTATTGCTGAATGCATTTGTCAAGCTAAATCATTGAACCCTGTTAAATACATTATTTATGTTTTTTTTTGTTTTTTTTTATGTATGAAAAATAAATATGTAAAGATTCTGTTTCCTGTTAATTTAATATAAATAGATTTGGTCACAACTTAGTCAGTCCATACTCATCAAAGCTAATTTAGGCTAAGTATCAACCCTGTTTTAACATTACTCAGACACAAATTTTAGTCACAGGACAGACTATATGTATAGTTTAAATATTTTTACTGACTATTTGTTGAAAATGAGAAATAATAATAATAATAAAAGAAAATAAGGAAACACATTTTAAGGCCATTTTCTGTACCCTATTCACAAAATAGGCCCTTTACCACAAACAGGGCCACAGCGTCTGTCTTCAAGCCACAAAAAGAGAGCTGCCCAGTGTAAGAGGTCATAAAATATCAGGAGAGAGCCGAAAGAAGGTTTCTGCTACTCTCACAGGCTCATCATCTCAGTTTCAACAAAATGCATCAATTTTTAATTCCCGCAAAAGCAATGAAAGCACTGTTGCTGTCAAAATGGTGCGAATGCACGCGTGAAAATGTGTGCATGTGTGTGTGTGTGTGTGTGTGTGTGTACGTGTGTACACAAAGGGACAGTCAGAAACATGGTCTGTCATTTAGCATGATCTGTTCAGAGACTCCTTATGTTTTAAAGTCAACATGAAACACATTTTACTTTGTCACTCTGTATACACTCCATTTCATCTTTCAAATATTTAAATCATTAGTTTTGTTTTGTTTTTTGGAAGAGAGGTTAAAATATAAGTCTCGGTCTCGGTGAAGTCAGCTGAAATTTGATTTAGTTTCAGAGGCAGAACAAGGTATTACATTTTGATAAAATATTTCAAAGACAAACTTTTTTCATGATAAGGCGCACAATAAGATCAGGAACATAAATAAACTCAATAGGATCCAGTTTGATATCACGCAGGCCTCTGTGTGTTTTTATGTGTCTGTCCTTCACTGCCATTTGATTATTGAACACCATTTTTCACACACACACACACACACACACACACACACACACACACACACACAATCCAGCTTGTCTTTCTGCGAGGATACACAGCGTCTCCCTCAGACAAGAGCAGTTGTGTGAGCGTAACGCCTCCTCTGTCCCTCTATTAAGCAGAAGATCATCAATTATTCAGCACCATCGTGAGCCATTATTCAACAGGATGATTAATTTTTAAGATGGCAGAAGGGAACACAAAACCTAAAGTGAGGGGCATTAAAAGAACATCTTGAATGGGTGACATTAAAAGCGGGGTGGTGAAGAAACCTACCGATGATTGATTTGGGCAAGTTGAGTGATTGATTTCTTATGAGAGGAAATGATTCGGAGATGATTCGAGCTTATAGTTCACATGCTAGCAGAGAGGATTCAGGATTCTGCCACAAACCACAAAGTCATTTAGAAGAGTTTAATTAACAGCCGCTTACTGTAATTAAAGTAAACAAGTGAAAACTGGAGAATGGTTTTCTTGAATATATAAATTCCTAGAGATAGCCTCACGGAAAAATACTTTTGTGTGTGTGACTTTTCCAGGTCTCAACAAGCAAACCGGTGTGAGGATGAGAACAAGCTTGTCAGAAAATCGTTAAAAATCGGCAGATAGATAAGGAGGGTGGAGTCGGGTCTAAATCTCTCCTGACAACACAAACAGTAAAAGCCTCATGTTAAACCTGGTGCTACGATGTTGACCTTTTTCAAAGACGCCATCAAAACCGATCGCTTTTGAGTTCAGATGTGCACCTGCTTTTGCATGTGAAACATTTCTGCAATTAATGCTATTAATGCTGCTTTTGCATGTGTAAAACTAATGTTAAGTGAAAGGGACTCTTTGCCGGCTGAATTGTGTGTCGTTTGAGTCTTTTTATGTGTTTTACTGTGTGCATTTGGTTGAAGAGCAAGAAAGCAAAACAGTTTAGGAAAGCAAGTGACTTTCATTTTACAGCCTCACCTCCCACGAGCTCAGCAGAACAGTGGGACGCTTGGCAAAGAGTCGCAGTGAGTCCACACTCTCCCATTTCTCTATTAAACAGGACAAACTTGTGCTCCTGCAGGTTTTGCTTTCAAATTCTCCATCTCATTACGAACCTCTGCCTGGTATCTCATTTTTATCACAGTTTGGATCATAATTAACTCTGTATTACTTCAATCTTCCTCTCAAACCTCTAATATATATATATATATATATATATATATATATATATATATATATATATATATATATATATATATATATATATATATATATATTCTAGTTCAAGATTACAACTCACATGGAGTGAAAAGTGGAAAGATTATGTTTTTTTACTTGACTTGCCTGGCCGATATGTAAAAAAAAAAAAGAAAAGAAAAATAGAACCTTTCAGTTGTCAAATTTCAAGTAATTACTTAATGATTCTGAAATAAAGAGTGTACAGGGTGTACAGGGAAAAATAAGGATTCGAATCTAGTATCTCGCATGGCTCTAGTTTGTTTGTGTGATGACTTTGTGATCTCTTTCTGAGCTGTTAGGCTCAAGGCTCTGGAGAAGAAAGCCATGAGAGATTGTCTCTGGATCGTTAGCCTCATTTACATGTGTTAGCTAACACTTTGAGACGCAGCTGTCCCTCCACTAGATTAACTCATTTGACCCCCTACCCCCCACTTCTTAAACTTTAAAGAAGGTTGACAGGCTGATTGTCAGTTCTAGATATTTCATTCAAAACCTTAGCTATGTTTCCATCCAAAGTTGCGAATTTAACTTATAAATGAGCAGAAATGGAACATCGCATTAAAACATTTGCCACCCCATAAAGCTATCCCTGGATCTGCTCGTCTGCTATCAACAAGAGGAACGTCTGTACTTCCTCAACAGACAACAAAACAGCCATTTTTTGGTTGTTAAAAAAGGTGCGCTCGTTCAAAACATTTGTGTTCTATGCTTCGCTGGCTGTGCTGATTTAAATATTGCGTTTCTTTTGTGTTTGTCTGGCAAGTTCAGTGACGCAGGTAGTGACCATTCTCTCCGTGATCAGCAGAGTTTACACTTCACGTCACGCTAAAAAAAGGACTAGGTACTGTACCCAGTCGAAAAACCCCCAAAAGTGAACTGTACTGATCCGTACCGTGTCGTACCATGCAGTGGAAAAGAGCCATGAGAAAACTAGGAAAAGCCACTGAATATTATAATTTTCATATGTAATAAATTACTTGTGCTTCAGAGAGAGCAGATGTAACAGAATAAATGTGGTCATTGCTTTTAGAGGTGGATGCCTGCTATTTGGAAACACAGTCACGTAAGACCGTAATTATACAGAAATACTTTGATGACAAATTATACTCAGGCATTTCAGAATGACCAAAACAACTTCTAGATGCTGTGAACAAGATCATTCCATTGGTTAGTTAAGTGATCCTGTCTCATAGCGCAAAGTCACATGACTTTTTAAATGCGCATGGTGGAATTTATTCGGTAAATGTGTTTGCATCGGTAGTTTATACACATTTTTTTCTTACTGGATAAAATGTTTATCCTACTCAGTTGTGCGCGTACATTTTTTATGCACATTTTTAGAATGTATGCACATCTTTGCATTTCCATCCAGTTGTTGTTTATGCGATGATTCAAAATGCGCATAACAATAGGTGGATGGAAACATAGGCACTGAAAAGGCCAAATGAAATTACATGTGTTTGTCATGTGACTGTGGCAATGTCACTTCCATGAAGCACCAAAAAAAAAAAAAAAAACTTTACCCAAGTCAAAATACACAAATATTTGATTGTATGCATTTTTCAATAGATTTAACAAATATGTTGTTTATATAGAAATAATCAAAACATTTTAACATATTTACATTTCACACCTTTTGAAAAATTTGTAATTCACAATGTTTCAATGGAATTGAAGTTCCTTCCCTCATTACAGTTTTGTACCCTTTTATTATTATTATTATTATTATTATTATTATTATTATTATTATTATTATTATTATTATTATTATTATTAAACAGTGATAATAATTACCATGGTGAATTTAGAAGTATTCCAATTAAACTTTGTTGCCACAGATTAGCATTGTTAGCTAATAGCGATAAATAAATCTCATATTCTTTACTCCCTGTCAGTGGTTAAAAAAAAATCACATTTGACTGTCTATTGTGTTCTTTTATTATATATATATATATTATCTTGGAATCCAGACACTTAGCACTAGCTATACTTGTAGGTTTGTGAAGTGGCTTTAATGTCTTTATTTTGAAGCTAGTTAGCAGATCAGAGAATGTGATGCAACAGATACGGCGGTTGTGTTTTTCACACAGGTTAAAGCGGCACATTAGCACAGTAGTCAGACAGACACAGCTTGGAGTGACTGAAGAGTTTGTGTGCTATATTAGCCTGACTGAACCGTGTCTTACCGCCTTGTGCTCCTTCAGTCCTTCAAGCCCACGCGTAACGCTGCGCTGGCAACAATCATGCAGAGAATGCGTGACATAATATGACACCATGTTTTCTTGCCATTTTCTTTTCTTCTTGCTTATAGTGTAATAAATGCATGATTGGATTGGGAACAGCAGTTTGCTGGAGAGCCCGAAGCTTGATTTCGTTTTTTTTAAATTTACCAGTTGTGAATGTCTTGAGGAAAGGTTTGGAAACTGTGACGAAATGGTATCTCAACCTCATTCTGTTTATTTACAATTCGAGTGTAACAGATTCACTGCCACATAGATGCCATGTTGTCTATCTCATGTACTTCAAAAGGATTTTTTTTCTTTCTCAGATACAGAGCACAAACATCTTGACAGTAATAACAGACCATATGTAATAATGTTGGACATTCAACACAATATCGTTGCACAATGATGCAATCTAAACAATGATATTCCTTAGAAATGAGTAGGGATGCATCGGAAAACAGCTGCATTCAGTTGCAGACGAAAGTATGCTGGCACTAGGATCTGACATTGATGAGTTTGATGTCTTCTTACTTTTCCTACAGCATTTCATGCGATCCCCAAATGGCTGGTGGGACAGGAATGCTTTTGGGAGACACGTCACATAAGTGACCCGCGTCCAGGGAAACAACCTCCCTACAATGGACTCCGAACCTGTCCAGAAATCAAAGCCTTTATTGTCCTGAGGAATCTTCCCGATATAAATAGATCACCGGCATTTCTGCTGTCTTCTGCCACCCACAGAAAGGCTGCAGATACGGAAAATTCGTTTTTATATATCTAGCCTCTTTATTCATGTTCTTTCAGCTCTGGTATGTTGTGAAGGTCTCTGCCATTCAGTGTAATTTTCCACAATCTGAGTCCAGAGGAGGATATCATGAGCACACTCGGGGGTGACAGCACAACTGTCTGAAAGCAGGGATCAATTCAGGAAGCCTGCTTCACAGAGAGGTCAAAAATAACAAGTAGCGTTTGCCTCTGATCAAGGCGTAGGTTTAGATTTTAATAAGAGCTGAACATACAGTATGCAAATGATGCCATTCAATTATTTATGCATCGTTCACGCAGACTTAGTCTTGCTTCGTGTGTTTGCACCCGTTGCATGAATATATCTTTGTTTTAGTCCTTCGGTGAAACGTAACCGATGATGTTACTACAACAGAGGGGGGTTTTAGAGTTCTTGAAGAAATAACAATACATCATATTAAAGTGATTACATGAAAATGTAAAAACAAACCTAAAAAAAAGCTTTGGAATTTTTAAATGATGTTATATGCATATTTAGATTGTATTTATTTCAAAAACAGTGTTTAACTCCCTATACCCTTATATAACATTATATTTTGCAAATAGACTTAAATATATGTTATGTTACACTTTTAAGACTTTTTCATGTTTTTGAAAAGTCTTTTACATTCTTCAAGACTGCCTTTATTTGATCAGAAATAAACTGAGAACAGTAATATTTGGATATTACAATTTAAATAACTATTTTCTATTGCAATTTGAATTGAATGAATTGAATTGAATAATTATATATATATATATATATATATATATATATATATATATATATATATATATATATATTTATTTTTTTATTTTTTTATTTTTTTATTTATTTTACGATTGTTTGATAAAATGTTCAAAAGAACAACATTTATATAAAATAGAAAACTTTATATATTTTTACTGTCACTTTTGATCAGTCTAGTGTGTCCTTGCTGAATAAAAGTATTAAATCCTTAAAAATAGTAATAATAATAATAATAATAATAATAATAATCTTACTGACCCCAAACTTTTGAACACCAGTGTTTAATTAATACTTAATAAGCTCTGTTCAGAAACCTATTGAGCTGCCTATGCATAGTTTCCATAGCAGAGCATTCCTAAACGCTATTATGATGCTCCGTTTCATTAGGATTCTGCCTATATAGTGCAGCACAGAAGGTTTTGGAGAAGAGCAATAGTCCTTAGTTTTCATATTTAGCTCTAAATCCATTGTGTTGTTCACATTTACAAATATTTCATTTCACTGAGGCACTTACAAAAAAAAAAAAAAAAAGAACAAAAAAAAAAACATGAAGGGACAGCTAGAGCTCTAAGAACATGAGCTCCTAAAATGTTATTGAGGACAGGAAACCATTTGGTGCAACAGAATGAATTAAGCCAAAGCAATACAAGATTATCCAATTATAAGACTAATATGGCTTTAGCAAAGGTAATTGCTTTGATGGGGCTTGTGATTCGCTGGACAGAAAGTCCAAAAGGAAAACTGACTGCACTACAAAAGGCTTCTTCTTTCCTTATATATTCTGTGCCATAATCCATGAATCACATTAAACTCTGTGAATGAAAGCCCACGCACACGGACACATAAACACACACATGCACACACACAAGATGTTTCTACACTTCAGCTGGGCATGTTTTCCTTTCTCTTAATTGCAGTAAAGTAACCAGACACACCACTGGAGGTTGGTGAAGCAAACACTGAGCAGATCTTATCAGTATACAACAGAAGAGGCCCCTGCGATGACGGGGGGCCGCTCGGCTGGGCCAGGGGCTCGCAGAACTACACTCACAATAATGTGTCGGATGCGCTTCGTTCAGCCAAGAATACAAGACAAAACAGCGCTGTCCATAACGGGAGCTAATAAGAAAAATAAGAAAAATGCCTATTTATTATAAATGCAACGCTTTTGACTGATTTACTGCATTGTGTAACTTTTAAAATTAATATTTAAATAGTTTAAACAGCTCAAAACAAAACAGTATGAAATCTTTATTTTATTGTAAAAAAAATGTGTGTACATACAGTGTGTGTAAAAATTAAATGTTAGTAATAAAATTAAAAATAATGATAACATACAGTTATTTCTATTATATTATACCTACACCTCAAATATTTGAAATAGCTCATTGAAAAAAGAGCTAGTATAATTATTAAAAACTACTCGTTTTTAATTGTTAAGTAACATTAGTGTGTGTGTGTGTGTGTGTGTGTGTGTGTGTGTTCTTCCCACAATGTAGAATTTATCTATATTAATTTTTAATGATAACATTAGTATTGCTCAAAAGTTTCACATTAATATTTTCAAGGTTTTAAATGCAGTATTATATGCCAAATATCCTCTGAGGAATATATATATATATATATATATATATATATATATATATATATATATATATATATATATATATATATATATATATATATATTTATTTATTTTTTTATTTTTTTTTTACACAAATTCAGTTGGATATCTGTAACTTTCTTGGCTCTTGTGTGTGGTGCGAGACAAGCCGATCCACCACTGTTTGTGTTAACCAGGGCGAAATTCACACCAGACATGTGTGAGTTATGCAAATGCCATCAGGAAGTGTTTGACACTTCGCAGTTTTGTGGCGATCAGAGCCATTTCAGCAGGTGCGACAAACCAAAGATATCAAAACTGCCATGTGGATGAAATACACTTTAAATAATTATTCAAACCTGATTGATGGGTGGTTACTTTATACACAAATTGTATCTTTAGCATTATAAAAATGTGCATTTAAAAAAATATATATATATATATATCTTACACTATACATCGGCTCAGTCTTGACTCATCATTTTATGCAATGCTTGCAATACAAGCTGTGACCTGTGTTCCCTCTTTATGCAGTTTCCATTAGAAATGCATTGTGGTAATTGTAGTCAGCCTGACAATAAAGGAACTCAGCTTATATCGTCTGCCGCTTAACCCTGCGCTTCCCAGTCAGAGCTGCGGCCTGGCACTGCTACACACACTCAAGACACACACTCTGTCTCCCTTTCTGCATCATTTCCTGTCCTTTGTACCCTTGTCTCTGAGGATAAAAATCCTATATGTATCAGAAGAAGACATAACAATTCCAACAAGACCGAATTTCAACATGATTTCAAAATGAATCCCGTAGATGTTATTGAGTTCTTTTCCCTAAAGGTAATGGCTTAGTCTGCCATTATGTGTTTTTTATTTCAGTGAGGAAAAAATGTTGGGTAGGACTTGATTTAATCCACTGAAACTTCATTGGACCATGAAAAGTGGGCGTTCAACATCAGAATGGAGCCAGAGCTGAATGCAAATTTGCAACGAACACAAACTCAGATCTTTTGAGGAGGCTTTTTATTTATTTATATTTTCTTTTTTTTTTGACTGGGACATGAAGGCTAAGGGTCATATTATTATTTGTTTTTACTACCATAACATTTATTACATTAACATCAATCGCATTAATTGCTTGTTAATTATTGGCAAAATTCTAGAAGGGTGCAATAACAGCATACTGATTTTTTTTTTTTTTTTTTTTTTTTCTTTTTTAGCTTTGATAGCTTTTTGGATGCAACCTTGGTAACATAAATAAATAGTCATTGCTGATGTGAAACAAGTTCAAGGTATCTGCAGGTTTATTATTATTATTATTATTATTGTTTTTATCAAATATAAGGCTTTTTATATCCTTTTTAATATGTGCAAAAAAATTTATGAATATCGCACGTCCAATACAATCTCAACAGAAATAATATCTCATGATATGTTTTTTCATGTTTTACTCAATATGTGTATTAATCATATTACTCCTATTACCATAATATATTACTCATATTAATAAAAAAGTTTACCGTCAGTAATCTATATTTAAAAATTTGTTTGAATTCATTTTGACTTTGAATTGTGAGGAGGACTCAGATTTACTTTCAGTCCGTAGTTAAATGAAAATCCCTGATTGCATTCAGCAGATGATTTGTATTGTATTCATATGTCAGGCAAAGTACGAAAAAAAAAAGAAAAAGAAAAGAAAAGTAAAGGGAAAAAAAAGAAAACAAGGATCTCTAAACATGAATCCAGTTTGTTCTGGCAGTAAATATTGCAGCTGTCATTTCTCAGCCTAGCGTGGCTGATGCATTGCGTTAAATGAGCACACACAACACAACGCTGCTGACAGGCTGCATCTGAGCCAGAACGGCCAGGTGAGGGGTGTCAGAGCGACACACACTTGAAACTGTTTGAATTGGGCACATCAGCACCAGAGTAAAGAGTAATGACTGCTACCTTAAAGTAATTAACTTCGCTCTGCAACCTGACTGTTTGTCTGGATTAAAGTCTCCACTCATTATGTGTCATCTTACGCAATGTAGCCGACGACCTCCTTTGGAAAATCAATGGAGGCGGAGCTGTCAGATGTCACTCGCAGACAGATTATCCAATCAGTGGAGACCCTTGGCCTCACAAAGGTCTCACACTGTAATAAACTCCTAATCTGTGCATGGAAATTCAGATGAATGCATGGAAGCAACAGCACTGATTCAGTGGTAATAAAGAGCTCTCTAGCTTGCTCTGTTTTGAAGAGCCTGAAAGTGCTGATCCAGAAACACTATCCTCTTCCTGAGCTTAATCAGTACAAGACGTGGAGATCGGCCAACGGTGGTCAGCAAGTCAATCAAAGCTGAAATCCCATGGCCTCGTTTGTCTAAAACATCACTGCACTGTCCTCACAGAATTACAGACAACTACGTAATAAAATCATCATAATAATATGCATGCACATGTGAATATATATTATTTAATTATACTTATTGAAACTGTTTTGGTGTTTTTATAAATCTACTCAGGTTTTGTCAGGTAACGTAAAACGTGCTTTTTCCATTTTTATTGTACGATGTGGCATTATTATTTAATATGAGCGTATCAACCTGCACTACACAAGGTTACACACAACAAAAGTCGTTTTTATGGATCATATCAGGTAGAATTAACTCCTTTAGTTGAACTTTGCAAAATGTTCAGGACCAAAAGACTACGTTTGGGTCTCTTTAACATTCTTTACACCAACAATCAAACCTTTTCGCTTTCATTCTCATATATATTTCCAGCGGAATCAGTGCCTGGTGAAGTTTCTGACCTTTTTTTGGAAAGCACTATTATCTACTAAAAGAGGGAAGGAGATTTAGAAACACACTGCTTCTGATTATGCTCTCATGCCCTGATAAACTGTCACATGAACAGCAGAAGATAAGTCTGACCTCTGACCCCGGAATGCTTTTAGGAAACTTCCTGTTGACCCCAGATTAGATTAGTTATCCGAGCATTAGTGGAATCAGGAAATGTCTGATCTGTTACTCTGTTTCATTTCATGATAATAAATGCACACTACCAGTCAAAGTTTTGAACACTTTGCTGAAATTAGACTTACATGTGAACTTCATCATTTTATTTATTCATTTATTTATTGGATTATTTAAAACAAAGGAATAAGTGTTCAGCAAACATGGAAACTCCTTCAATATTGTTTCATTACTGGTTGAGCTGTAATCTAGACAAAGAGTGGCTACTTCAGAGAAGCTAAAATATTAGCTTAATATTTCTTAATAAACGTTTTGGTCACTATCCACCATTCAAAAATGTCAGAATGAATTATTAAATACATTTAAAGATCACTATTACTATTTTACAAAACAATACAACATAAAGTAGCAGTAAGTTTAATTGTAAATCGTTATTAGTATTATAGTAAAAAGTAAATATTTATTTCTACTAATTAATAATAATAATAATTAAAGATTAATAAATAATTAGTGAAACTAAATTTCAAAAAAAAAAAAAAATAAAGTTTGCAATTCCATAATCATTGACATTTTGAAAAGTTTTTTATGTACATGACTTAACAAAAGAAGGATTAGACTTCTGAAATTACAGGTGTGTCTTCTTGAAAACGGCCCTTTCAAGTGTGCTTCCTATAAACCAGGCACGACACGACCCTTCTCCTGACACCTGACGTCTAACAGATCTCGCTCTTTGCTCACAGATACTGTTTACCCTGTACCTGGGCTCCTACCTTCTCCTATCTGATGAGAAATTGAATTTTTTATTCATTCATTTTTTTATTTAGTTTTTTAATAGCAGTTCTGATATAGATAACTCATGCCCCCTGTGTATATATCAAACGAAATATGTGTAGTTCTGATTTTGAAAATGAAATAACATGAATCATGCTGTGGACCTCATTTACATTTAAATAAAAATAAACACAGCAGAGCATAAGATAAACACTTAAATGGATGGAATCCACGATAACAAAATATTCCTTTCCACATTGGAAATATATATATATATATATATATATATATATATATATATATATATATATATATATATATATATTACAACAGTTGTGTTTCTATATCTTATAGTTATATAAAGTATATAATTTTCAAAAGTATTTCTGAAAAAATATTATATTATATTATATTATATTATTATACATTTTTATTCACACTGGTATTTAAATGTGCAAAAGTGATCAGAAACATGCTGTGAATTTCCACCAGTTGGCAGTGATTTTATTTGTTTTGTTCAATTTCATTGGGTTATTCTTAATCTTAGTCTTAGTCTAATTCTATTTTACAATGCAGAATTACAAGCAGAACCATATTTTCTATGAATATTATCATCATCATTATTTAAAACTCTTTTATTTAGTTTGTTTGTTTAGACCAGATCCCTCTGATCGCTGTCTGAACACACTCTGGAGTCTGGGTGTGTGCTGCCCACAGTCTGCAGCTGATTAAAATGGCAGCCTGTGTATAAAGTCTGCCGTCCCACTGTCACACAAACCTTTCGCAAGCAGAAACAAACGCTTTGACAAAATGGCAGAGAAGACGCCCCTTGTCTTCGGCTGATTACTGATCGTAAAATCAAAACCACTGTAAAATGCAGGTATTTGACCCACCATAGGCAGTTGAGCACTTTACATAAAACTCCCAGTGTAACAGGGCTGTTCATTCCCTGCAAATTGCCGAGCGGTTATCAGCACAGCAGGATGCTCTGTAAACACACAACCGAATCAAAAACAGCGAAAGAAATCACCTGATTTGAAATTCTTGCACAAGTGAATGTGTTTTTGATTTCTTGCGCTTAGTAACCAAAGCATATGGCCTTGTATCCTGCGTGACAGTGTCTCTAAATAACAGCATTGCCTTCGAAGCCAACGTTAGTGATGAAGTGGATTGCTTTTGTCAAAGTCTTCAAGCTCATTATTATCAGTAGCATTTTTAATAGCATCAAATCACTGCTCTATACACTATTCAGAAACTATACTTCCATAGACATGTTACATGACGTTGTAATTGTTGTATTTCAATAAGTCCAATTATTTGATTCGCCTAAGCAAACGCTCTCCTGTTCAGAGAACAATGCCTGTCAGTGACATTACACTGTTGTGCAAAACACACGCCACAGAATACTAGGTATTATTCTATGTATTATTCCACAATTTGGCTTGTTCATTATTTAGGGCTCAACTGTAATTTAAAAACGCTGATGAACTGTTAAAATTCTTGTATTTTATACATTTTACTGTTCGTACTATGCCAAATGCTCTCTACATGTGTCCGAGACTCACCACATCGAAATCGGCGCACTGGGCCACAAATCATATTTTTCAAGATCGCGAAAAAATGAATCAATAAATTAAAAATGCTGAATTTTATACCAGAAGAGACTATATAAGCACAATAATAAGGAGCCAAAAAAAGTGGAAGAGAACAAAGAACTCCCAAAGCAAAGCTATCGCTGACTAAATTAAATAAAAAACAACGGTAATCAATTTACATATACGCTCTAAAACTGAGATTTTTAAAGCTGACTTAAAAAAAAAATCATATTATATTTAGAAGACAACGTCTGCACTATTAAGATGAAGTGCTTTACATCAAACGAACTCTCATAAACATAACGCAGAATGTGTGTGGAGGTGTTATGCCATCCATGCATCCCTGCTTTACTGGACATGCAGAAAAACACAATGTTTCTACACTGAGTGAAAATACCTAAGCAAGTTCTCCGGTGGACCTCATAATCCTGCTCGTGTTTGGCTATTTTCATTTCTCTGATGCAGGAAGGGGGCCAGAAAGCAACAGAGCCAAGGAAAATATTCCTTTGAAATGAAAAGGATGGGATAGTGTTTTCACACACAAACACAAAGACGAGGAGAAATGAACTGCAAGCCCTGGTTCCCCTCTCGCCCCTCCTGTTCTCCGGGCCTTCGCTCCAGCTAATAGAGCACAGGGCTCAAATAGAGCTCAGGCCACTTTGAAATGCTAATGGAGCGGCTTCAAACAGGGGCCATTCACATTTATACACATTCAAAACATTTTTTTGGTCAAAGAATGTCTATTTAAAGCACAAACGGTGACATGCAAGAATCCAGAGCAAAAACCACACGCCATATGGTGAAACTCAACTCTGCATCTACACCTAAAGTCCTGTTTCTGAGAAATTATTGTGCACTTCGAAACCATATTGGGTGTTTGAAATAATATCAAATATAAGTCTATTTTAGTAAGTGCACAATTGTTAGTTATATTGTGAATACTATATTACAAGATTTTTTTCTGTGTTATTAATGTAACAATGGAAGCATGCCATTAGCATAACTCTAATATCTTAGACGAACCAGAATAAAACACAAATCAAATATAAAATACAGCTCTCATCAATATAAACCGCATTTGTAGGTGCAGACCGCTCTGATTCAGGTGACTCGATATGTTTCGCAGTTTTTTAGCATCCCTAACGTCATGCAACGCATTTCAAACAACACCACGCTCACACAGCGACTCCTATTACTGCCTCTTATGCACTGGAGCGATGTTTACCCGAAAACAACTGTGATTTGCTCAGTGCTTTGGTAACATTTCAAATTACAGTGTCCAGCTACAAATAGTATATGCTATTATTTTTAATTACTACAGTTATAACAATGATAACGTGTAATTATCAGTACCGCAAATAATTATAATGCATTAATTACATTATTACTACCATGTAATTACAATGTAATATGCATACGAATGCAAAATTTTGCATTAGGTTTTCTTCACCACAGCAGTTTTAGAGCATGTTTGGGCAAAGAAGTGCCACCGACCGGATTCTGCTCATCTCACTGTTGGCACCAGGGGCCTGGGCGCGGATTAATTATGAATGTGGGGTTAAAGAATCTAATTTAACAGAGGCTGCTCACAAGTGTCCGATGTTACATTTAGAGAAAGTCAGGTTCAGATGATTTAAACCACTCTGGGTTCTTCCAGTCCCCTAGTTAGCACTCGATCGCTGCTGCCTGTGCACCCTGAACCATTCTTTTCACATCAATCATCCTGAGGAGTTAAAAACGACCAAAAAGAGCCTGAAATCGCTTTTAATTATAGACACAAGACCTCAATTTAACAACCCGAGTCAAGCTTTAGTGAGTTCAACAGTTGATGTAGGTCACCACATGCTTGTTGGAGGAAGCAAAAAGGCAATGACAATAAATTAAAGTCTGCAGACTTCACCGACACCTTTAAAGAATTTCCATTGGACTGAAATATCTCCATGGGATTTATTTGAAGACTCCTCATTCCCACACTAATAGTTTCCATTCAAAGAGATTGAGAAAGAAATAGCATAAGACAAAGAGAGAAATGGCAGCCAACCAAATCAATCCACATCTGGTTCTGTTTTGATTAACCATTTCTCAATTAGCCATGGTCCCCCTTTCCATCATTTTAATTACTCTGAACAGAGCAGTTTTGTTCATTTACAGTCATCTAACTGGAGCTCAACTCTTTCATACTTTCTTTGTTTTTTTTTTCTCATACAAGTTATGAAATGTAATACATATTTAATATGCAAACTTCAGTCCACCGTTATTATATTCGCTCTTTCATTATCTTAACATCAAGCATTAACCTGATATTTATGTTCTCATTAATACTTTTGAACGAAAAGTTTGAGTTACCAACTCAGATTTGTTGGAGCAACAGGATTTACCTGCATGAAAGCGCATCGTGATGGTTAACTAAAGCTTCTTACCTTGTGTGACTGCGCGGACAGTTGAAGAAAAATCAGACGGAAAGTGAATTAATCAGTTGAGGTCTTTGAACAGCAGCAGCGCGTCTCAGCGCACAACGCACACATCCTCCGCTCATGCGAGCGCTTTTCTCGGCGCGAGCGCTCACATTCCCGCTGAGCCGCGCTCAGTGCTGCGCTCCGCCGCGTCGGGATGAAGAGATGCGGGTACAGTGAAAGAGTCCGTCCTTCTGGAGGAGAGAGAGAGAGGACGCGGACCCCTTTGCAAGGCAACTAATAAGAAAAAAGAGCAAAAAAAAAAAAAAAAAAAAAAAGGAAACGCGAGGAAAGATAAACAAATAAAAGCAGTCCTCTTGATTTTTGTCAGTCCTTTGCGCCGCTTCTTCAGGTTTGTTGAGTCCCGTTCCAGCCGGAGAGACAGCGGCCCGCGGCTGAGGGACTTCTCTCTGCGCGAGCCGAGCTCAGATGTGAGAGACGGGCTGCGTTCAAAACCTGGAACCGGATTCCTTCATCGCGCGGATACGGAGTCAGTGGGGAAATGATCGCATACACATATTATCACGAGTACAACTTGAGCAATGGCTGCCGTGGAAGACGATTACGCAGAGCTGAGGAGGAAAGTCAAGTAGATTATTTGTTTTGTATATACAACTTTTGACCAGTTTCCATTGGATTTGCATTGCTGCGTGCCCTTCAATGGGGCACACTAGAGAAAGATTCCCTCATGCTGTGGGCAGACTGGCCTGCTCAGCCAATGACTGCTCATGTTTTCTCACTGTAATTCTAGCTAGCATCAAAAAGGAAAAGTTCAGATTTTTCTCTTTTCTCTCTCTCTCTCTCTCCTCGACTTGGCCTCAATCAGAAAGAGCGACTGTAGCCATGTATGCTGCAACCGGAGCAGGGGTCCACAGAACAAAGGTGCATGCATGCCATTTTCAACAATGCACTTACCATTATTTGATTTGTTGATCGTCCTCACAGTCAGTGACCCTGAAATGCAGTGCACATCCTAGAACGGTTAAAGAACGAGTTGTTAAGGCCATGTAAGGAGAAGCATGCAATTGGAACACATCCCCCACTTACACCTGGATTTAATAAAGCTTCGGAGCATTATTTCAGTCAAATACAGTAACTCTAAGGGCACATTTCTCTCTTTCACTCATACAGCAGGTGAGCTTCACAGCATAAGAGCGCGTACTTATATTTTCATATGCATAACTTTACATAGTAATAAATCCATTTGGGGGGACAAAAGAGAAAACAGATGTGGTGAAGGTCATACTGATGTTTGTTCTGATGTTTATGCATTATTTTTGTAAAACTAAAACCACATGTTTTGTATTCTTGCAGCCAAAGAAAGGCAATGCCGTTTAGTAAAATCACATATGCACAAATACACACTCACTCACATGCGCACTGCATCACATCAGTTCAGTTACAAACCACTGATTTTATCTATTTAAATATGCTAGGGTTGTCTCCTCAAACGAAAAAACAAAATAAAAATAATTAATTTCGCTGTATTACATTTATTTCAGTGGGAAGTACTTCAGAACAAACTCTTAAAATAAAGAATATAAACCTGGAGAATCAATAGATTCAGCAAATGTGAAAATACAGTTACAATTCATATATATGTATTAAATAAATATATCTGAATCACAAAACTGTATATAAGAGAAAATATATGAGAATAATAGGAAAGCAAAGCTCATAGTGTAATGTGTTTCTTTGCTTGTTTAAGTGAATGTGTGCAGCCGAGATCCTGTAACAGATTTGTGTCATTTTTATATGAATACGAATTCAGATGAAGTGTGGTGTATTGTAATAGGATTGACATAATGACAAATAACACTTGTTGGTCTATTCAGGATGGAACTGTATTAATTCGAGTTGCTCTTTATGATATGCAGCGCAGCAGATTGTAGCTCAAATAAAGGATTAGTGCAGGTATTAGATGTGTAACACTCTCCCAATCCTGATAATCAGAAAATGTGCAGCTTTTCTCTTCTGCGCTGTTTTTGCTAGGTCACATCAAACCAAAAAAATTAAAAACAAAAATAAAAATGATCAACCAGCACACACACACACACACATATATATATATATATATATATATGTGTGTGTGTGTGTGTGTGTGTGTGTGTGTGTGTGTGTGCGTGTGTGTGTGTGTGATACTTGAAATGATTATAAATATTATTTTATGACCTTAAATACGCCATGATTTTTCCAAGAAATGTTCCTGGATCAACATCTTTCGATGATCCTAGATTGTCCAAAAATATAGCCTTAACCCACACTTAAGAAAGGAAAATACATTTACCAATATATTTCTTAAAATATATTGTGATATATTGTAATATATTATTTTCCCTTTTTGTTTTCTAATACAGTATATTACTTATTTGAATACATTTAATTATATATTGATGATACATATATTATATAATATATTGCAAAATATACAAATGATTGCCGCTTTCAATATATTGCAATATATTGGAAAAAATAAATATTAAATCCCATATATAAGAATATATGCCTAATATATTACATGATATATTTTTGTTTCATAAACGCAATCCCTACCCCTAAACCTAACATTACCCAAAATGTTTTCCTAAAACCAGTGGGAAATGATAGCTGATTAACAAGGGTGTAGAAGAACCAAAAATCTCTGCTTGTAAGCCTAAAAACAGATATTTCCGGAAAAGTTGTATCTCAATTCTGATTGGTTGATTGGAATGTTGTTCCAGGATCAACAAGGATGTTAATCCAGGAACATGTTGTACTTAAATCACGCTCGCTGTTGTTTTGAAGCATTCTGATTTTAATAAATGTTTATGGGTATGAAATTTAAAATGTATAAGATTGCTTGGATAAGAATATGTCTTCTCATTGTAGTTCTCCCATTAGAAAGAAAAATAACAAATGAGATCACTTTTACAACTCACTTGTTTCTTTTAGACTGTGAGATTTAAATGGAGAAAAAAAATAGACTTTTTACTTTAAAAACAATAAAAAGGTTAAAAAAATTAAAACCCAGTAATCATGTCTCCTTCATAAAACCTCAGTATGTCCTAAACTGTTCAGAGATTTGCCAAAATACCACAGTCAGAGTTCAATAGCTCAAAAAATTATCATCAAATTCTTTAAAGGCCAAATGATCCGCTCTGTGCTTTCCCCTTTTTAATATTTCTCCCAAGGAATTTCAGAAAAACATCTTAGACTGAGTTACTGCTTAAATCCCAACTCTTGTTACTTCTCCTGAGCTATGAAAGAGGAAACTCTGAACAATATATATATTCTGCATCCAGTAAAATTCATCAAGCACCACAAAACCAACTGCGTTTGACAGTAACAAAATGAAACAACTGCAATAAACAAACTATTTTAAATAAATGCAAAATGCTATCAAGGAAAACCAGCCCTCCTCAAATGTCTCCCCGCCTTTCCAAATTTGACTGTTTACACAGGAGAGAACAGGGAGGAACAGTCCCGAGCCTCAAAAGAAGTTCACATTTGACTTCCTTTATGACCGCATAGGTTTCTGGATTACACAAATGTCAAATAACTGACCTGTAAAGCGACTTATACAAACAAATGCCACTTTCCCACATGTAACGCTACCACAGCCTTCAACAGTTTGTACGTGTATGTCACTGTATTTACGTCGTGATTTTGTATTCTCTCTCTCTCTCTCTCTCTCTGAAACATGATATCTGCTAATACAAATATCTGTGAAACAAATCTAACCAGTGCTGAATGGTTTAGCGACTGTTATTAAGGTCACTGTAATTTCGAGTCAGTGTTACGTCTGAACTTGGAGGCTCGATGCAAAGACATCCACAGACAAGTGGAAACAGATGTGGCGTAAGAGGAGCTAAAGCAGCTCAGCCCTTCTCTGAGGTCCGCCAGTTAAGATTAATATATCCCAGACATTAGCATATACAACTGGCGTTCGGTGACCTGCGAGACTCCAATTCATTCTATTTACGCAAGAGGCCAAAAACCACATTCTGCAATAACGTTGTCCCATACCCATTAGGAAGCTCTGGGGTGACTCCATGTCTTATCCAAACTGCACAATTATCTGATGTTTATAGAAACAGAGATATCATCACTAAATTAATAAAGTCCAGAACGAAGCAGAATGAAAAACCAGAAACCCCAAATGTGCTTAATTAAAAAATAATAATAATTTAAGTTTTTTTTTTTTTTTGCATTTGTATTTGCAGTTGGCCCTCAATACATTAGATTTTAATATATTACATAAACCAATAAAATATATTACATAAATCTGTGAAATATTTTACAGCTAATAAAAATGATTGACCATTAGCAGACTTTTTTTTTCACAATTTAACTACGGACTTGCATACACAAGGAGAGAGAACAATTTGGCTGTGCCTCATGGTGTTTGGACATTTAAAGATGCTGCTGGTGAGTTACTTTTGTTTTAATTAACACGAGTACAGTAAGAGAAAGGTAGACGTCCAAAACCAATGTGACACCACAGGTCCCCTCTGAGGTCAATAATCTTCTGAAATAATTGCCTGAATGTTTAATTGAGAGAAGATGAAAAATCTCTCACAGTCATACATAATTGTAAAAGTGCAATCCCCAGTCCAGCTGTGTACCCTTATTAATTATGTTCATATAAAGAGAACTCTTTCGGTTCATAGAAAAGACGATAATTATAAAACTTTTTGAATGCACACAGCTTATTTCCATAAAACATTATTGTCCTAAATCTATTCATTGAGTGCTCAGTTATGCATAAATTGGTTGAAATTAATGTTTAAGCTCATCTTAACTACATAACAAATGTGCAACCTCATGAGGCTTGTGACACAATAAAACAGGGTTAGATGAAAATGTCATTTCCTATTTACAATGACCAAAGTTTCTTTGTGTCTTTTTGTTTTGTTGTCTTTTTCTTTTTCTTTTTCTTCTATTTTTCTTTTTCTTTTTTTGACTAAATGGCAATACAGTGTTGTGTCCTCTAAATGATTTCTGGATATTTTATTTATTGTAAAATATCTATTATTCCAGCTTTGCAGTAGGTGAAACCTTTTTAAATGTGTTAGAAAAAAAAAGAAGAAAAAAAACAGAAAATTAAGGCTCAATGTTCAACACATTTGACATTATATAATTTTTTTATTTATTTTCATTTATTCATATAAACATCATTGGGCATCAGTGGCAGCTCAGTGTCCTGTTGCAAAATAAGACACAAGACATCAGACATGTAAGATAAAAACTCCTATGATACATGCTTTTTTAATTATTATTATTGTTATTATTATTTTTTTACTTATGTATTTATTTATTTACATTAACAGGTTAAATTTCTACCAGCATCTGCATTTTTTTTTTTTTTTTTTTTTTTGATCTGCATAAGCTATAATTTCATTAAATTTCATCAACCACATCTGGATATACAAGAAAAGAAAAGAAAATAAACCGTTTTGCTAAATACTATTTATGTATGTATTTATTTATTTATTTTCATTTAAAATACTTGGTAAAAAAAAAAATTCAGATGGCTTACTGGTTAGTCATTGCACTTTATACTACAAATTATTTAGAATAAAGGGATGATCTATGAATGTGAATTTCGGTGAGACTGAGCTCATGGTGGTTGTTCATAGCAAAGGTCTAATTATTATTTTTCCAGTCTGGATTGTGTTAACCCGATCTAGTTGGGTTCAGGTAAACTCTGTCTGCTACGAATCAAGTCTCCTTTGCTTTATTTGTGTTACTCTTGATTTTAGCCTGTGAAATATTGATTCAATTAGAGGCATCAGTACCTCTAGATTTTTATTTTCTGAAGGACACAGAAGTGCTTGCAAGGCAACCAAAGAAAAGTTGTAACTTCAAATATAAATAAATGGGAAAACGGATTTTTTGCTTGCACAAAACTCACAGCCACAGGAGTTGTGAATGGTTGACAGGGCATTGTTATGCGGTTGCTAAGGCATTCTGAGTGCTTTTAGCATTTTGCTATGGTCACGTACCCACTGCTAAAATTCTGAATTGACTGCTACAATACATGTGAATGCAGGAGTGAATCTCCTAAATTATAGTTACAAATGTTTAAGGAATATACATTACTCAAAATATTGTTAATTTAATGATAACCATCACAACATTTAGAATTTTCATGACAGTAGACTACACTGTCAATAATTTCTACTCCTTTACGATGAGATTTTATCTTTAAGAAAAGTAATATACTATACTACTATACTATCGCCCAGGAACTGTTAGCAAAGCTAGCATGTTTTAAGATTTTAAGCGAGCTCTCTGAACCTTAATGAAGAGAATGGGTTTTTGACACAGCCTGGTCAAAATTTGTGAATGAATGTAAACAGAATCCCCATTACATTATGGATGTTCAGTTCAAATGAGTCCTTCAGCCTAAGTACAAGCAATAGCAAAAGAGCTTGCTTTAACAAACATAATCTAAATATACATTTTATGGAAATTAAATACAGTTTTGCCTTGATTGTCTATACACTAAAACTGGTTACATAAAATTTTGTTTTCTATGCCATGGCACATCAGCGAAAATATCAACTGTCGTCCTTCAGCTGTCTGACAAACAAGAAGAGAGTTTTATTTAAACTGTTCACTAAAAAAAGAAGAAAAGAAAATAAACATTTGGAGTAAGAAAGCTCCCAGGCCTTTGAATGATTTGAAGACTTGCCACCTACCAGAGGACAGTTGTACACACAGCTAGAGGATATAACTTCAGCAAAAGAGAATGACCTCTGTATGCCTCAGAGCTCCAAATCACACAGCCCTTCATTTCTCCCATGAAAGACATCCCCGCTGCTTGGACTTCACAGCTGCCGAGCAACTCCATTGGAATATATTGGATTATTGGGAGAGCCGAGTGCACTGCGGAGTCTAGCCTCGCTGGGGTTGATTTTAATGTTAATTCACCACCGCAGAGTGTCTTCAGCGATACAATGGCCTGAAAGAGGAAGAGACGTTCCTGTCAACAAAATCCCAAACAGCAGCGTGAGGTGGCGGACTCTGCTTTAGAACAGAAATAATCCTTCGATGAAATCTGAGCCCGATTCCTAGTCAAACTTTGTCAGCCCATTACACGGTACCAGTAAATAGTAAGCATTAATTTTTGTTTTTCCCAGCATATATATACATTTTTTTTTTTTCAGTCAATGAAAACCTGCTCGTACTATAATGAACTGCACGCCCTTTTGTTCAGAAATCTATTGTTGCGTTCTATGTTCATATACTGTATGCAACAGTTTTTGCTTCATTGGGATTCAATTTAGTAATATGTTATTTTCTAGTTCACTTAAGATCTTTTGGAATTAGTTTGGGATTGGCATAGTTCCATAGAATGGAGTTCTTTGATTGCAAATCCAAGCCTGCTTTGATAAGCATACCTTTGTTTGTTCTTTCGTGTCTATTCCTGCTGATTTGGTGAAGAAAACCCATACAGCTGTGGAAACTAATCACGATGCCTCACACAGTCAGCAGTTACTTAACTCAAAACATAGCTTACAATTGGTAACAAAGTCAACAAACGTGTGCGGCAGATGACTTAACCAATCACATCGCTCTCCAGTCCCTATGTTTCATCTGAACGGACGTCTAAAGGAAAACCTATTGCGCTGGTGAAACTTCACGAATTGCATAGAATTCCGAAATGCCACCAGTGTTCATAATGTGAATCTGAATGAGTAGATTGTCTTTCCTCCCTTGCCTGACGGTCCTCCGAATAAATTAGCTCTCACAGATTTGCCTGTGTTTTTGACGAAGAGCACCAGAGCTATAGTATTTCCAAAGAATGTCATATTGCAGATATGTGAAACTGCAAAGCTGAATATGAAGCTGAGAGCCAAGAAATGTCATTCCTTTGACACTGTACATATTTCAGTGGATTTTCCTTCTGTCAGTTATGACTCCCTATACATGCCAGGAAGCAGAAAGCCCACAAATTATTTAACTAATTTTTCAGAAATCCTATGAAAGCCTCCCTCCCCCCAGTAATTTCAGCCCCAATTAGTAATAAGCCCAGCATTAAACTCATATGTGTATCCAGTTACAATAATTGCTCTATTGACAAAGCCATGCCTGGGCCTTTTAGAGTGGATATTCTCTCTATGGTTCGCCGTCGGGCAGCTGTTGAAAGGCTTGGTTGCACCTTTGAGTGACTGCTTGTCAGCAAAGTTCTCTGGTATCAGACAGAAGCCGAGCTCAGGTGACTGGGAGCCCGAATCATCATGAAGCCTTGCAGCAGGTCCCTGGAGCCCAACTGCATTTCCTCACCATCACTCAACTCGGAAACATTTCATCCTTCGCTCTTATTCCTCCCGGCAACCACCATGACTTGGTCTGACTCATAGTTTTGCGCTCTTTGCTTGAGGTCACGAGTCCCTGAATGTTTAGGCAAGAACTAAGGGATTATTGCCCTGATTTTGAGACTTGTTCATTAAAAATCTTTTTTCAAATAGGGTGAAATCGAGTGTATGCTTCAAGGACCTTTCAACGATTCCTTTACACTCTTGTGGAATATTTTCTGTTTTTGGAATATCACTGAGCACTAAACAATACCACATGGTCTATTGAAAGCAGTCAAATACTGAAATACAACACTCTCAGCATGCTGAACACATGATCAATATGCAGCTACAATTCACGAACCAAGAAACTGATTACCAGCAGTGTGAATTGATTGTTCCACACCCACACTGATCTTTGTATCCGAAGTCCATTCACTGCATGCAAGTTCTGTATAATTACTTACACTAATCTCCCCATATGCATGCTGATCTCTATATATTTTCGAAGCCGTCTCTGTTCTAATCTCTCCATACTGCAGCTGATCTCTGTTTTTTCTTGCACTGATCTCACTGTAATAACTCTACTCTCACAATACTTGCTACTATATCTCCATACTGTCTCTGATCTCTCCATACTTGTTCCAGTCTCTCCATTAAGAACGTATACCTGACACCTCCTGTTTAAACCCCAAAATCCAACAGGAAAATGGTTTACCGCATTCACTGTCTGTATCGATTCTGAAAATCCAACTCACTCAGTACTCAGTATGATGCCTCCATACTGCCTCTGACCTTTCCATATTTTGATATCTCCTTTCTTTTTCTGATCTCTCCTTTGAGAACTTATATTTGACACCTCCTGAGTAAAACCCAAAAAGCCAACAGAATCATGAGGTTCCACTTTCACTGTCTGTATCAATACAGAAAATCAGTATTGCTCATTAATCACTATGATGCCTCCATTCTGCCTCTGTTCTTCCCATATTCTAATCTCTCCATATGTTTTCTGATCTCTCCGTTGAGAGCTTATATCCCACACCTCCTGTCTAAATCCCAAAAAGCCAACAGAACCTATTATTCATTTGTTCAAACGAGGGGTACAATACAAAAGCTAGACCCAATACTAGAATAGGAGCCACCATGAGGTTCTCATTGGTTTCCGCTACCCGTATAACAGAGTGACATATGTACCAAGAGGAAAGAAAAGTAAAAATGAGATCTCTCAATTATTTCTCTTACACATAAATTAGTGTACTTCAACATAAATGGAGACTTTTGCTTGAGTCTCCCACTTCTCTCACTTGTCTCCCCTGGGACAAAAAAAAATCTCTCACAATGATCTCTTTTAAAGCTTTAGAAGAGATCTCATCATCATCACATACTGTGCACAGGTTTTTCTCCTTAGCTACAGACTCTGGATCTCTCACATCTTTCTCTTCTTTAAGCTTTAGAAGAGATCTTAAAAACATCACACACTGTGCTTAGATCTGTCTCCTAAGCTAAAGACACCGGTGGTCTCACATCTGTCTCCTCTAAAGTAAAAAAAAAAAAAAAAAAAAAAAAAAAAAAAAAAAAAAAAAAACATCTCACCCACTTCAAATACCGTGCTCAGACCTTTCTCCGAAACTAAATATTCTGGAGATATCATAATTACCTCATTTAAAGATTGAGAAGAGATTGCAATATTTTGGGAAATAATAATTAACCCGATGCCTTTATCAAAACGGACTTACATAGTTCTTACTACAGGAACAATGATCATGGAGCTTTCTTTGATGAAAGGCACATAAAATGTTATGTGACCAAGTCCTAGACTAATTCTATCAATAATACATGTTATATGGTCCAAATATTTGAGCTATTATTGATACATTTGACTTGGTGCACACTTTGAAATCACTTCTGAAATGAGACAAATCTGAAGGCTCAAGTACCAACAATGGTTCCTTGAGGGAACGAGACATAGTGACCAGGAAGCTATAAAAACATGTGCCTTGACTCCCATCAGTGAGGGGAGACCAGAGAACTCGGTCAGGTTGACAGTCTCGACAATCCAATGACTAAGGGTACAAGTAATTGGTCTGACTTTCTCCACAGGGCAGCACTGTGGATGTAAATGTCCGGCGCTCGAACTGGACACATACAATTAAGCTTTTCCTGGTCGGGCTTCCGAAAGAGAGGAGGGCAGAAGGCCGACAGCACTATAGGTTGTGGTGTGACAGAGGGAACTTTTGGAACATAACCCGCTCAAGGGTCTAGAAATGCTTTGGCAATACCAGGCACAAAGTCGAGGTAAGTAGGGGCCACTGAGAGGAGCTGAAGATCTCCAACTCTCTTTAGTAGAAAGGCAGTCTTAAGGCTCAGATGTCGATCTTATATATCTTCATTCGGCTCAAATGGAGCTTAACAGAGAGCCTCTAATTCCACAACCAAGTCCCAGCGTGGAACATGGGATGTACTGGAGGCCTCAGCACACCATGGAGGAAATGTGTCACTAGGGGGTGTCTGCCCACTGACTGACCACCGAAGGAGACATGGTAGGCCGCAATGGCCGCCACGTAAACTTTTAAGGTGGAGTGGGTTAACCCTGCAGAGAACCTGGCTTGTAGAAAATCCAGAACTGTACCGACAGGGCAGTTAAAATGGTCAAGCGGGTGGTCTCTGCACCATGAGGTGAAGGGTTTCCACCTCAGGGCATACAGTTTCCTCATTGAGGGAGCTCTGGATTGGAGGATCCCCCTCAGGGGCCACACCCACAGTTTCCATAACTCGGGGCGAGGGTGAACTACCGTGCCCTGCGCCTGTGAGAGTAGATCTGTCCTGATCAAAATCTCCCATGGAGAGCAGTCTAGGAGCAAGATTAGATCTGAGAACCATACTCAGCCCAGCAAGAACAGGGCTACTAATAGAAGAAGGACCCCATCTTGGCATACTCTCGTCAGAACTCCTGGGACTTGACTTAAGTGAGGATCGACTCGATATGAACAGAAGACAGACGTGCCTGCATCATGGTCGAATACCACACTACCCCTAGATAGGTGGTCCTCTGAAAAGGAGAAAGTACACTTTTCTTGGCTTTCAGTCTCAATCCCAGCTCCCCATATGGGCAAGAACGACATCCCAATGTTGAACTGCCATCTGCTCTGATTGAGCTAAAATCAACGAATGGTCAATATTATTGGTTTATTATATAATTTTATGCAGATGCCCAGCAGTCGCAGAGGAACCAGAGCCGCATCCACACACTTCGTAAATCTGCGGCGTGAGAGAGCAAGGCCGAATGGAAGTACTCGATGGAAGTATGCTTCGACCCTGAAAGCGAACCTCAAAAACGTCCTGTGTTATTGAAGGATGGGGACATGGAAGTATGCGTCTTTGAGATCTATCATGACAAACCAGTCCTTGGATCTGATTTGAGATAACCGACTAACGTTGGGATAACCTGTTGAATCTGAATGTGATAGCTGAACTGAATGTGATAACCTTTTTCTACTGTGTGCAGGACCCATTGAGATAAATTTGGCAGTAGTTTCCACACTGCTAAATAATCTACTAAGGGAATCAGTCTCTTGAGTAGGGGCCGCCCTTTGAAGTCCTGAGCCCCTCACATCAGGACTTCTTGGCCGAGGACTTCCTGGCTTCAATGACTGCCCTGAGATCTGGTTTGGGCTTGTAAGTCCCTGGCCCTGCTGAGGCTCTCGGTCCCAACATGGAGGAGCACGAGAGGCGACGCTCTGCTTCTGTGCCTCAGGGAGGAGCTGGCTGCCATAGACTGCCCAACCGCATGAGTAACCACCTCCAAAAGCTCCTCATACACTCTCCACATCAGCCTCCTCGGAGGAAGAGAGGTAAAATGTTGATCCCTCTCCCCAGGGGGAAGAAACCGCAGAGCGTGCTTCTGAACCCAGGAATTGGGCGCCGGATCTGACAGATGAGGAAGGAGACAGGGACTCGCCAGTCTCCATTCCCTCCAGCAGATCCACCTGCGAACCCCACAAGTGCAGCTGCTGTTCTGCCTCGGCCGAAGCAGGACCAGCACTGCGGGGAACGCAAGCGTACTCATTGGCAATTGTTGACAATGCGAACAGTACCCCCTTAAGAGCCAACTCAGCGTGCTTCGATACCAGGCAGGCCATTCACAGACTGTCTGGATTCGCCCTTCAGATGTCTCGTCTTTGCCTTGTTCTTTGACTATTGCTTGATGGAGGAACTAATAGTGACAAACAACAATAAATAAGACTGACAAGACAAAATGACATGCACACACAGTGCGCTTGCTGAAAGATGCGAAGCTGATGCCAGCTGCCTGGCACGTGCTTTTATAGCTTCCTGTTCGCTACGTCCTACATCGCTTAGGAACTAAAATTTTAGGAGAAATATCTGAAATGCTTTTGATACTAAAATTAGAGATATATGAGAATCTGATTTCAGTCAAGAGCAAAGTCTGAGCAATTTTTCATTTTTATTATTTTTTTCTGGGGAAACACTTTTTATTGAAACGATAATGCTAATGCTACTGTGTCTCCAGCTCAGTGGAACTAACCATTCCTAGCCTAAGCAATGTAGTACCTTTAATATACTGCAGGTTTATTGCAGCTACAATATATACAGATCTGATCGATAGATGATAGATTTGTGATTTAATTTCCACAGCTGTCAAGATGTTCTGAGCTTTAGTCCTTCCTTACCAAACTGGCTAAAGCCAGTTATGAAACTATGCAGTAAAGCACACGAGTGTCCCACACTTCCTTCCAAACTGAAATAACTCAATGGGTGTAACAAGAGGCTGTCAGCATATGATAAAGCACCTGATCTGTGACAGACCGACCTTGTGATACACAGAAATGAGAAATGGACGTCTTTAACAATCACTGTCAGAATGCGAGCAGGAAGGTTGTGTAGATGTTGACTGAAGAAGATGCTTGTGGAAGTCCTCGGAAAACTAAAAATATAACCTGCAGTGCCAAACTGTAAATACAAACCTGCATTGGAAAATGATGTCAGGTCCTATTTTACAGTAACCAACCTGATCATTTAAAGAATACCTGCAGGGCCAAGTAATCATTAATGCCTTGTAGAGAGTAACAGAACAACATACTTTAAGATTTGTGTCCATCGATTTTTCCCTCCCTCTTTTTCATGGGTGGTACTGTACAGTACAATATCAGATGCTACCTCTAAGAACAAGATTATTTCTTTCTTTCTTTAAAAAAAATCCCATACATTACTTTATAAATAAGATAATTAAAGATAAAACTTAACTGGTGAGAAACATTGGAAGAGTGCAAATGTCTAAGACATTAAAGGATTACTTTACCTTGCAACATATGTTGTTCCTTGTTGTTCAAAACTGTATGGTGCTATTTTTCACACACACACACACACACACACACACACACACACACACACTTCAAAGGTAGCCCATGAGACTTGCAATATTACAACTGCTCTGAAGCCATATGATATGATTCTATTAAAATATTTACCTCTACTTTAACTCTAAGATCAAATAACCTTCATATTTGACATCATGACGTTTGGTTACCAATTAGGTTTGATGTTACTGATGTCCAACATGTGACATAGGTGTCATATTGGATTTGAGAGTGCATATGAGAAAATAATAATAAATAAATAAATCATAGGGCTTATATTTATGTCTTTATTTCTTTCTTTATTTTATTTTTATTAATGTGGAAAACATCTGTGCAAAAAAAAACAAAAAAAAAAACAAAACAATTGTGTGCATGTATTCCACAGAAAGAAACAAACATATATATTTGAAATCACATAAGGCTGAGTAAATAATCAAACAATCCCCCCTTTTGCGTGAACTACTTCTTTAAGGAGAAATAAAAAGCTGGGGTTTAAAAGAAGACATCGAACGGATGTTATGCTAGGCATACCCGACATTGTCCTGCCAAATTCACTTCTGCTGACTCTCCAACAGACCCACCACTTAATAGATTCCCAGACCTGCTTGTAAATAACCCCAAATGTCCCCTTAACCAGATTTGCTAAATCAACCCTACAGACCAGTCAGGCAACATAATTAACATTTCTATTTGCTTTCCTCGCAGCTCTTTTGCCCCATTAATCAAAAAAAAAAAAAAAAAAAAAAAGTTTAGTCCACATCAGTGTTAGTGCTGTTGTTACTGATTGCTCTCGATTTGTCATAGTCATAAAGATGTGGTAACAACTGGAATAACACTCTTGTCATTACTGTGTCAGTATACTCAACCTGAGCAGCATGTTGAATCATAGTGCACAGAGGAGCCAATCAGAAGGAGGAATTTACTGCTTTCACATAGGGCAGCAACCAATCAGATTACAGCTCATTCTAGGGACGTCCAAGTCGAGTCTAGTCTTTGTGAAACCCATAATGGCTGCCTCGTGGTAAAATACTAGATGTTCTTCCAACGGGTCTCAAATTGTCTTATCTCGGCAAAATGGGTACATGTCGACAAGGTGGCATCTCTTAAAAGATAGTAGCAACATAACAAAACGGCTCTCTTAAACATAAAGAAAGGAATTGATTATTGTATTCATCCTGTTCTATAAATACCCTGTATATGAGTTGGCTCGTGAGGCAGGCAGAGGAAGAAGGGTAAAAGTGGCTTGCATCAGATACTCTCAGGCAACCCATGTGAAATATTTAAATGAAAGGAGTTTTTTTCTAGTGCATAAGCTAATAGAAAAGCCTCTCTGTTGGCACCAGACTGTCTGACACAAACTCAAATTGATTCCTAATTGAGTTTGTATGGATTTTGATCCGGCTTTTGTTGGTTACATTAAGACCTGACCAGTCTCATTTTACTGGGGTCTATGTGGGCTGCAAGCAGCTCTGCACAGCGCACATTGGCTAAAACTGTTGGGAGGGAAAAAAAACACGTAATGGAGGAATCTTTCCTCTGTTTCACTGGCCTGTTTCCTCTCTCTAACTGTGCTCTAGGCTCCTGATAAATCAAAGGAGATTTTACTAAAGGTGACAAAAGATGCTGTATTTTTTCTCCAGGCTGCTTGCCTTTTCTTGGAAAGGAGTACATATTTCACACCAGGAGGTTTTTCACTTGGGCTTCTAGTCTGATACAACATTAAATGTGTGGGAAACAAAACGATAGTGTATATCGAGCTTTGCCTTTGGCTTTTTGTATACAAGAGAAAAATGTAAAATATCTGGAGTCATTTCAAATTAAATTGGGCTATTTTGAAAACATTTATATAATTTGAAAGGAATACTCACTGTGCTGGAAAGACTAAATTATGCACCGTATGAAAAAGATGTTAAAGCCACTCAGGTAGAATATAAAGTATAGACAATGAAGATGAACCAGCCGACGAATTAGCGAAGTCACTCTGGTTTATTCAAATGTCCAATTATTTGGATCAAATGGAGTGGGGCAGCGGGCAGTGAAGGTAATTTAACTGTCTATTCAGTGGGTCAGCCGTTGGGGTGAGAGTAAATTAACACACTCTGTGGAGACTTGTGATGTATTTATTATTTTTTTTCTTTTATGGGCATTTTTTTTATTTTATTTGATAATGCACCAAACGCATGGTGGACTTCTATGATTAAGAGAAATTATGACAATTTACTCCGCCATTAATTTATGGTGGTTTAATTAGTTTTTCTCACTCACCCTCTTTCTCTCTCTCTCTATCTTTTTTTTTTTCTAAACTAAAAATGGATTTGGAAATAAATTCCTGCTTTGTGAGGTAAAGGATGCTTAAACGAAATCTGTGGTCTTTAAAAGGAACGGACCGTGATAACTGAAGTATTTCAGTGATATCTTAATGTCATCGCTTTTGATCATAAGTAAATGGTCAGACGGCCACCGTGGGTCTTTTTCGTGAGCTCGAGGTGGTCTGGGATGATGTCAGCTATGACTAATAATGCTGCTACCACAGACCCACATCTAAGGTTTCGGTCACTTAAGTTTAAAATAAAGCGAGATATAAAGCATGGCCCAACTTGCCTCGGAAGCTCTCTCTTTACATAAAGATCCCTGATCTGCCAAGACACACCAGTTGACTAAAATTCATTTTTCTTCACCTCTCAGGTTTCACTGAAAGCATTAACAGGCCAGTTAAAGGGGATTTTGGATTAAAGCCAGTGGCATTAACTCTTTGCTCTCTGCCTATAGCACATCTGAGAACAACAAGGTGCTAACTGCCGCATGGTGATCAGAAGTTCTTGCTAAAAGACTGTGATAAACGGCTTTGTAAACACCACAATGCAGAAGATGAGCAGGTGCCGGGGTATGAAAAGTGTAAATATGAAAAAAGACATGTCTCAGTGTGTGTGTGTGGTTGTGTGTGTGCACTCGTGTGTGTGTGTGTGCGTATAAAAAAAGAAGAAAAAAAAGACTACAACAAAAGGAAACCAGGTCAAAATTAATTTTTTACCGAACTCAAAACACATTCTTGAGAGTGTAAGGATTCAGTTCTTTTGTAAGGCTTTTCAGTGTACCATTTGGACTGACAAATACTCCAGTAGCCTTTCAATAGCCAAATGTTAACTTGCAAGACAGTTTTGACAGGTTTTGGCTTAGTTGACTCTGACATAGATCAACAGCTGAATAATGAAACTGAAAAAGCAAAAAGGTGCGAAAGATGTGTGAAAGAAATCACACTTAAATGCTCCAGACGCATTCAAAACCTTCAGGACCTCCCCTGCTAAGAGCTTATAGGGACTGATTTGGAACACGTAGAAGCATAAAACAATTTTTGTACCTCCCACTAAGTCATTTTCGTTCATTAATGCAATTTTATCAAAACAAGCCAAACATACCTTTATTATTTTCCTTTTTTTTAAGACACTAAGCACCTAATAAGTGCAGAAATACAATTAAGATGATTTTCACACATGCAACCTAATATTTAGTCAAATGAAGCGATACTAAATATAAAGCCAAATGATCAATCAAGTGACAAAAGCCACTACGTGCTAACACAAATAGAAATTCCCCGGTAGCTCAACGCCTGTTCCCCAGGCGAGAGATGGTTCTGAATCAGAAATGAATTGAGCACAAAGAGAGTGGAAGGAAAATGAAAACAAAAACTTCTGCATTTCTCATATGTGTAAAATGGCACATTCAAACCATGTTTCTATTCAAACTCATTCATGCAGTCTTATAATGCAATTGCAGTCAGTATTGAGCAACCATATAAAACAAAACTAATATATATATATATATATATATATATATATATATATATATATATATATATATATATATATATATATATATATAGGTTTGGGAGTACTGGTTTCCAAATATGTAAACTACAATGTTGCAATGAGATTAACACAGGTTATTATTGCTTAGTGATATTACACTCAAATTTCACATTTGACTATAGGATTCAAATATATTAATTATATTTTTGTTTTTGAAAGGCATTAAGTTCTGTTTTAAAACAGCAAGGGAGGGATCATGGATATTTAAAGGAGTTTTTTAAACTACAATCATATCTTGGCTAATAAAAATCAATAGCGTTTGGCCCGTAAAGAGGTTTCATCTTTGCTGGTCATAGTAGCCTGCAGGGACAGGAGAGTTAACAGCATGGAAAAGAAGCAAATGGTAGGGAACATCACTTAATCTGTTCCTACTCATCCTTAAAAGCTGTAAAATCTTTCACCAGTCTTGTGTTCAGGAGTCCAAAATAAAATAAAAAAAGCATGTGTGGATGTTCAATAAGAACTGCAGTCAGTGTATGCTTCAGTAATCTAGTGTTTCACAATGCAAGGATGATGAATTCTGAAGATAATTCTGGTAAATGGTTGCTTTTGCCCATTGATATTACATTGATACCACAATAATCTTGCAGATGTTTGGGTCTGGATCTTTGCTTAGATGAACCAGAACCTACACACATTAAAGTAATATTTCAGCAAAAAAATTACATTTGTTATCATACCCTTATTCCAAACCCTTTAACCAACTGGAGATATCAAAAGGTATGTAATTATGTAATTATGTAAAGGTATGTAGGTAACAGTAATTATATGTTTACATAAAACATTGTTTTGTTGAATTCTGTAATCTACTGTTGACATTTTTTCCAAATATTTAATAAAAAAGTATTATCATTATTATTATTTTTTTATTATAAATTTTATTCAAAATGGTCATATTCAAAAAGATGTCATGTTTTTAAATGTTTTATATTTATTTTGGAATGATATATTTTGGGTTATTTTTTTATTTTTTTTACCACAGCAAATGAAAGCACTTGTTATTTTGAACAAATGACATAAATTTTCTGCAAAAAGAATAAATAAATAAATAAAATCAAATAATAATAAAAAAAAATCTAAATGCCTTTAAATCTTAAGTAATTTTGTCATTTAGAGTTTATTTATTTATTTATTTATTTATTTATTTATTTATTTATTTATTTATTTATTTATTTATTTTGCATACAATTATCAAAGTGGTCAAAATAAGATGCTAAATGTTGATTTCTTAACTCTTCTGAAGATAAAATATTGGTATCGTGTTGTCTGATAATGAATATAAACATATCTGAAAACATCACTCGCTTATATTTATTTTGAAGACAACACAAAACAAATGTTTTAACTTCAGAGGAGTTAAGAAATCAATATTTGGTAGAATAACCCTGATGTTTACACCGAATGAAAGCATTTGTTATTTTGACCAAGTATCATTCATTTTATGCCAAAAAAAAACGAAAAATCTAAATGTCTTTTTATTCTAAATAATGTTGTCATTTAGAGATTTTTATTATTTATTCATGTTATTTTATTTTTGTATTTTTTGGATACAGTATAATTATCAAGGTGGTAAAAATAAGATGTCAAATATTGATTATTTATTAACGGAGCTATTTTTAAGACAACGCAAAACAATTGTTTTAACTTGAAAAGGGTTAAGAAATCTATATTTGGTGGAATAACATTTGTTAGTTTAACCAATTGTCATTTTCTACAAAATGACAACAACAAGGCTCTCATTTTGGAAGAAATGTATTCAGTCTTTCATAGACTAAAACAAATATCAACATTTTATTCAAACTCATACCTAGCTAATCCAGAGAAACTGGCCATTTTTCAATTTTTTCATTTTTTTGTGTGTCACTACAAGCATTCATAAGCACTATTTTGTCTTCTTTTTCTCTTAAAAGTATACTTTTAGGTACACTGTAAAAAGTAATACCTAGATCAAACTTATAAAAAGTGAGGCAAGTGGCTGCATTGGATTTTTTAAGTTGAGTCAACTTGCAGCCTTTTTCAAGTATAATAAACTCTGTAAAATTACTTAATTCAAACACAACAAAATTAAGTTGAGTTAACTAATAAGTGCTATATTAGTCAGTTAGATAAACCTAATGTTCTTGGTATATGTAACGTATTTATGTGTTGCTACAAGTAACCTGTACTCATTTTAGTTAGGTTTTATGAACTTTATGCTCATAGTAAATTTAACCTAATCAAATGTGAATAAACATTTTAATTAAGTCCTGGCTATTACCTCAGAAAATACATCTAAATGTCTATATTCTAAGCAGTACAGTAAATCACTTTACATAAACAGACTTTATCAATAACAATTACAAATTCAATTGAAGAAGAAAAAGATGGGAAGACAGATTAAAGACAATAACATTTATTCAATGTCAAATAGTGTCACTTTTAACAGTGCCTACAAAACATACAAAAGTATGCATAGGGTCCAATCCCACAAAGAGCCTGTGATATATCTCAGAAGTATACACCAGATTTGAGTGATATTAGAGGTTGTGGGCATAGACAAGTCCAAACAGGAGGTTTTCTACAGGTTTGGCACACCTCTGACCATGTGCTGTCCTTCTACTGTGATAATCCCAATCGTGTTTGGCTGATGGCACATGTATATTTTCAGTGGGGAACTGCCAAGCTCAGCGTACACCTCTGTTTCAGCGTTCACCTCTGTGCACCTCTGACTCTATTGGGGAGACAAAAAAGAATCAAGAGTTTGGTCAGACAAACAGGTATTGAGATGAATATAGCAGACTGGTAGAAGACAGATACGACACAAAGTCAAAGTTGTACTTTTTAGTTGCTTAAGGTGATGGATACTAGATGGACACTTTGACTAGAGCATGTGACCAGAGTGAAGTCAACCATGACAATGTCATAGAGTGTTGGTACTATACTATCATGATATACTGTAGCATGAGTGTTGTCTTTTCTGGTTCAAAGGATACATTACAATAAAACAATGCAATTTTCCTTGCCTGTACCTTATTGGTCATCACATTACTGTATTAAATATATTTCAAGAACAAAGTAATTACCCCATATCATCACAATAGTAATAACATACAGACAGAAATGAGATAAGTAGCTTTAAGCCCAGTACATACATGGTGGACACTGATGAGGTCTTCCTTTCCCTCCCACATGTACTCAATCAGGCATCTCAGTACCACTTCTCTCCTTTTCTCCACATAGCCAGACGGATCCTGTCAACAAGTAAAATCTGATCAAAATTTACTGCCTGATGACAGTATCACAAATCAGAGAACCTCTGTATTTCAACCATGCAATTGATGTAAAAGGTTGTACTATACATACACCACTACCACTGTACTGTACAAGATCTCACACTATCACCAGCATCTCACAAAATTGAGATTTAACTGACCATGTTGGCTGTATTTATCAGTATGAATCAAGCTTCTATTAGTGCAGTAGTAGCAGGCAGAAAGGTGATCATATCTGCCTTCTATTGGTGGTTGGTACATAAAACCTAATTCAGAAATGTAATTATATGGAGCCAACACTATTGTTTGCAATTTTACCTATGTTTTACTTACCTGGGAATAATTATAGCTTTAACTGTATTTATTCTGAAGTTTTTCTTACCTGTATCTGAAGACCCCAGGTAACAAAAATGCTTGGTTACCTATAGACCAGAAAAAATATGCATGTTAGAATAAGTTTAAAAACCAGTGGTAAATGTAAAATATTTAAGTAACAGGTTAAAAATTGTTTTATGGTTTTGAGCCAGTGGTATCAAATGCACTTACAACTCTGCTGCTGATAACACGAGGACCCCACGACAGCTGCATGCCCCACCGGAGACTGTGTTATTAAGATGAAATTAAATAAGTCAAGTCACCTTTATTTACAGTACACAGCACTTTGAAATATATATATATATATATATATATAAGTCTTCTTTGTTGCCTTTTTCTCCATCACACTTTAGAAAACATTATATATCACTTGAAAACATAAAATCTCAAAATTCATCCTTTGAAACCCATTTTAAATTCATCTACCATGAAAATTGTACATCAAAATCATGTTACTAAATGTTTTCAGTCGTGAATTATAGGTTTGGATCATGCAATTTCAAGTCTATGTTCAAAAATGTGAATGGCAGTTAACGCTAACTAACGATTAAAAGTGATATTATTGGTCAAATTAAAGCCAAAGTAGTCTTAAAACATAATAGGCATTACTAAAGCACTTGTTTAATTTCATATTAACAACACGGTCTTAACTGCTGTTGTCTTCTGATCGTTGCATACAAGACTTCACTGCTTAGCACTGTGTAGCCAACTTAGCTTGCCATGTGTGCAGGATAGCTAGCTATACAGTACAATTTGCAAACCTTACTTTAGCTTCCTAGTTGAGTGAACGATTTTGCGTGACTTTACATCACCAATAAATTGCCAAAACTTGCACATCTTACCGTGTTAATCAGGCTGTGAAATTTAGATCCGCTGCAGCTTTCAAACAGTTGAAGTGCCGAGGAAGCATCTGCCTTGGAAAGTCCCCGCCAGTGAAAAAGGGATAAATCCAACTTAATTTTTATGTGTTTTTTATTTCAAATATTTAAGTTTGATGAACACACATGCCACATCGACAGCTGCTCAAATAAATTGTGTATGTCAACTCACTTTTATAACATTTCTTGTACACAACAAACTCATACAAAAAGCTACCCAAATAAATTGCTATTGTTTTACTTAAAATATATTGTTATGTAAAAAATGATATATTTTAAGTAAAGAGGAAGTATATTTATACTTTTTAGTATAAAACAAATAAAATAAACTAGATTACAACTATTTAAAATATATAAAACCTACTGTGTGGGTGTAGCACTTTTTACAGTGTAATTGTTACAGTAACAATACACTGTCAAAGAATATACTTTACTGTGAACATGTTTGCTAACACTTAACTGCATTTCAACTGCAATTTAACGAAAATGTACTACAGTTCATAACATTATCAGGCAGGCATTTTAAAAGGCACTCATGTAAGTGTCAATGTAAATCAGTCAAACAATAATTTTGTTTAAGGAAAAGAGAAATGTGTTGTTAATTCAAAAAAGAAAACAAATCATTAGGACCAGTTTTGTAAACCAGCTCTTGAGTTCTTAATATGGTTTATTCGATTTATGCACATGGTAAATAGTGTATCCAAATATTTATTTTGGATGTACTATTTCATAGTTTGGGGTACATATAATAAAACAGAACTTTAGCTAAGAAGAAAGCCCAGAAAGAAATCAAAAGAGACTTTACAAAGAAAAATCACATGACCCACGAAGAGGTCAATAGCCAGAGAAAACTGACAAACCATCCGAAAAGGCTTTTGAAACTGATGATTTACACACCTCCTGAGAGCAAAAGACCCGTCTGTCTCTAAAACTGTATTTACTGGCACAGACAGCAGGGATAGCGTAAACGGATGGACCTCGAGACATGGGGAATTAAAGCTTTCAGCTCGATTGGACATGCTAACAGATACATCAGGGTGACCATGCAGCTGTTTCTCAAACACTTTACAGCATTTCGCAGAAACAGAACAAAACATACGCCAATATCAGCCCACACTGAGCAGATTAACTGGCAATGTGGTGTTTTGTCTTTGAGGAAGAAGAATGTTCCTCCTTTGTGGTATTGAGGGAGATTTTAAGTGGAGCATATCTCAAAATCTGTAAAAAAAATAAAATGTATATATAGTACGTCAAATTTTATAAATATTTGTACATTTATGAGCTGTCTTATATATATATATATATATATATATATATATATATATATATTTAGAGATATAGATATAGATTTATATAGATATAGATATATAGATATATAATCGCACCAAGCTGTTTGGCTTACCTAGTAAAATATTTCAAAACATTAGACATTATTTGTCTGATGAGATTACCAAGGAGTGTTATCTGTTAATATCATTATCATGAAAAAGTTTTTTAGTTTTTATCAGGCAATATTTATTATTATTATTATTTTATTTTTATTTTTTTTACATTTTTTTAAAGTTTTCAACTTATTTAAATTGTGAGTTTTTGTTTCAGAATGTTTAAGAATATTAGCAACAATAAATAAAATGTACTGCAGCAGCTATTATTTTCATAATGATTTCATTAATTACTGTGTGAAATGTTTAATTATATCTTAATTCATAATTAATGAATAATTAATCTTTCATGTTAATACACTGAAATTAATCTGAATTCTTTTCAAGTTTGTTGGGTTTACAACTTTTTTTGTATTTTTTTTTTTTTTTTTTTTTTTTTTTTTTTGGAATGCATACTTTGTAATGCAAGTTGTTAATGTAATAACAAGAATGATTTTGTATCATACACATATGTAGTTTAATGGCGGTTTTCTTGTGTGGTTCACTGGTTCAGTGTCGCTGTGAGTCCGAGGGCAGGGCTGCTGTGAGAGCCCGTGTCAACTGGCCGCTCTGTTTGGAGGAATAAATTGTAAGCATATGGTGTGCTGACAGAATCACTCAATCTTCTCAGTACATGAAGTGCACATTCATCATTCTGCCACTTTCATCACACAGGAATTTCTGCTCCATTCTTTCAGGTGAAATTTTGTTTACCCACAGAATGCTTTATATCTGCAATCTATTCAAACTCAAAGAATCAATGCTGAAGTTTTGTTCAAAGAACAAAGAAAAGTTATAAGCACAAATATCTAAATGTTATTGTTGAGTAAACTGATCTTTGAAGCTGAACTAATAGTTTCTTAGACTATGGCCATTTCTGCCTTCTAATTATTTTATTATATATATATATATATATATATATATATATATATATATATATATATATATATTATTGTTTAACTAATTTTATTATTTTATTATAAATAAAGGGTAGAATAAAGTCTATATTTAAAAAATAATAATAATAAGGAATTAAGGGAACTGCTTGAGTCAACTTTAATGCAAACTTCCATTTAATGAATTGGACTTATTTAGACTGGCAATAATTGTTAAAATATATCCCGAATTAAAACATTGTTTGCACTATAAAAGAGAGCGTTTGGGTGTGGACTTGTGTTGTGTTTGAGAGTGTGTAACTGTGTGACGGAGTGTGTGGGGTCACACACACATGAATACACACATGTAAGAGCAGTGTTGTAGCACCACCTTTATGTCAGAGATGTGATCTCGGCTCTGTGTTGCTTTAACAAAAACACCCCATCTTTTTCATTCATGCTCTCTCTCTCACTCTCTCTCCCTCTCTCTCTCTCTCGCTCTCTACCTTATTTCAATGTATAAAAAATGTAAATATATATATATATATATATATATATATATATATATATATATATATATATATATATATATATATATATATATATTAAATGAAAACATTTTGTGTTTGAGGAATTTTTAAGCAATTGTCAAATTTTTTAAGATTATTAACACTTGTCTGATGACAAATAGCTGCAATTGTATGACTTTGATTTTATCGAAATAGGTGTCATGAAACCAAAACATTAAGCATTGTCAATCTGAAATTTCTTTTGCTGATTTCTGTGCGGGCTGCGCCTAAAACAGAAGCTCCATTAACGTGTCCGTTCTTCACCTCCTCCCAGAAATCAGTAAAAGACAAGTGTGCAATATAAATGAAAAATAACTCAATGGTATGAAAGAGGCATTTCATTTTTTCAGCCATAAATGTACAGGAGATTCACGGTGCCCAGCTCAGGTTCTGAATAAAACATAACTCTTGATAATTGGCTGGGGCAATGTTTTCTTTTCCCTCTCTCGCTCTCATTGGTAATTTTTCTCCTGAAGCTTTCACCCGTTTCTCCGGCAGATCAAAGTTAGTGTCACATGACTCCAGCGGAGAGAAGCACAGTGACGTCTCTCCCGCTGCACGTCATGATTAAAGCATGTTGGGGGGAGGCAGAATTCAAGACAGAATTTTGTACATTTTCATACATGACCTGGATTCAGTTGAACAATGAGGACCGTGGCTTTGTAAGACGATGTGACTGAAGGCTAACCTAGCATTTCGGTTGCTATGTGCACGCACACACAAACCAACGAGTCATCATTATCAATAAATAAATAAATAAATATACGTTTTCGGTTACATGGAGTCTTGTCCTGGCTACTAAATTTCCAATTGAGTTAAATTTCCAAATTCGTTTTAAGCGTGTTCATTCAAAAAAAAGTGTGTGTGTGTGTGTGTGTGGGGGGGGGGGGGGGGGGGTGTTAGTTAAAAATATATATTCAAAATAATAATAATAATAATAATAATAATAATAATAATATATATAATATTGAATAATTATTAAAGAAAACTGTTTCAAATTGTATCAGTTTTCATGACATAATTTTTAATTGATGTGTAAATTATTAAATATATTTCAAAATCTACCCAAAAAATTGCCAAAAATATATTTGCTAAAATATGTTTTAAAATATATTTATGTAAATATATATTAGACCAATATATATTTGAACTTTTTGTATATTTATATATCAAATTTACATATATTAAACTATTGCCTTCATATATTTCAATCCAATAAAATACATTCGCATCACATTCAAAGAAAATCTTGCTTTTTCAACTTGGTTTTCTATTTGTTGTCTATAACACATGTTCACATGTAACATATTTGAAAAAAAAATAGCAAGGCACATACTTTAAAAGGCAAAATAATAATAACAATAATAATATAACTAACAATGGGGACATGTATTTTCATTGACAAACATTAACAAAGATTAATAAATACTGTAATAAATGTATTGTTCACATATATATATATATATATATATATATATATATATATATATATATATATATATATATATATATATATATATATATATATATATATATATACATATATATGCATTACTAAATCTTTAGATATCTAGGTTTGGTTCCAAGGTTATTCCAATCACATTCACATTTAGCCTAAATGTAGGTTGCTGACTGTAAGATTAGAAATGTATTTTAATGCCCTAAAAATACATTTTTGAACTACACTGTTTACAACATATTTTAGGCATATATTTAAAATATATACTTGGCCAGAAAATATTTATAAAACTGTTCCTATGTGGTTAAATATAAAAATTGAGAATGCATCGAGTATGTCTCAGTGCATCCCTGTGTCAGTCTACTGTAGCTGAGCTTCAATTTCCAGAGGAATTCATTGTTAAATTTTTTCAGATAAGCGATCTCACATACTGTACAATGAATTCCTGTCTAAAATGAAGCTCAGCTAGAAAGCATCTCCACAGTCTCTGTTTGCTCTGCTCTGAAACAGCCGGTCCACGGTTCATAAACAGGCTCTCAGAAAAGTTCGGCTGTCCCGTCCCGAGGGGTCTGCAGCAGTGGAGCAGAAGAACTGAACTAGAGAAGACCTCGCTGTTTAGCAAACATTCCTGCTTGAGAGAGCAATTAATAATTCACATCCGCGGACCAAAGCACAAAAGACTGATCATCAGCACGGTGCAAGCTTATACAGCCTTGTCCTTCTCTGGCGCTACACAAATGTATTAATTTGTCATTGATTAAATTAGTCCACCTCAATGGTCCACTTTCCTGTTGAATTGTGAATTAGCCATGCATGTTACAGAACAGATGGCTTGGAGGGTACGTGGATGAATCACTCAGCGGATGGCAGGGTTTCCATACGGTTGTTGGTAAAAGCCCATTCACCAAAGAATTTGAATTTGGGAAACAAAGGCTAGATTTGCCATCACGGAATCTCGTTTTTCTAGAAAAGTGAAAATAATTGTCTGGTTTCTTGACAAATGCACTCCATAGCGTGCCTAAAGAGGAATTCATAATGCATTTTTTACATTTAAAAACAGCAAGACAGCGCTCAAAAATAACAAAATAGCACAGACGGAATGCGTTCTGTGCAAGTGACCCCTGAAAACAATCTATGTCTACAATCAGCTTCAAAACCAAAGGAAAGGTAGAGCTAGAGTTTGCATGTCTAACGCAAGTTACTCATGAAGAAAACGAACCGAGAAAGGTGACTCACACACACACACACACACACACAGGGGTTGGCAGAGTAGATCGGGGCAAATGTGTGGCCAGTTAGAAAACTCAGACAGGACCACTGGCCTCATTTCTGGACGTCAGACAGCACCATATGGCAGCAGCTTGCGCGCATCTTAGTTGTGATCTAAGTCTGTATTTGTATGCAAGTATAAGAGTGATCAGCGTTAATTAGAAACACTGAAGGAGTGGAGTGGAGACAAGTTCACACGTTGTACACCACAGAAACAGTCCCACGGGCGTTGCTGTTTAATGTACAGCAAGTCCTTGAAACCAAGCGTCTACCAAGGACGGCAAACTTTCTGACTTGCTGTCAGGTGCTGCTTTAAATAGCTTAAAGTTATAGCTGGCTCGTTCCTGGTAGTTGACTGTTGGCTAAAGTAGTCACAGAAGAAACCTGGGTGATCTTAGGTTCATAAAGTATGGATGTTCTTGTTCTTCTGGACAGACAGTGTCTGTGCATGTTTCGACAACAGAATTTCAAAATGTCATCCACGCAGACAGTTGGTTTCTGTTTGTATCTATTTATTTATTTATCTTACGTAATGAGCTGATTTTTGATAGATCAGATTTTTTTTGTGAACGCAATGACTGATATGTACGACATTGACAGCTTTTCACATGATGAACAGATCTCCTCAGACTTCTCGGGAACTGAAATTGACCAGGTTCAGATCTTAGACATGATCCCATAGTGGGATTTCCTCCACTACCATTTTTTAATCCAAGTTTTTTGTAAAGGAAATCCAGATGGGGCTAATAAAAGTGAAGTCATGCGCACTCTTAGCACTGCTGAGTAGAGTGAAATTTGGAAACTGAAATGTGAAACACTTTAGATGTTACATGTCGGACCATAATCTCATTAAGTTATTGTTTGTGTGTGCGTGCATGTGTGTGTGTGTGTGTGTGTGCAAAATGGTTTTCTAACCAGTCTTTAGAAATCACAGAACAGAGCAAAATTGAATAAATAATGTAAAATTAGGTAAATTTGTTAACTGCTTTAAACACTGTGATGCAGCATTATTTATTATAAATACATTAAGCTCTACCTAGCAATTTCATGAATTCAGTATGATATAAACTTGATTGTTATGTCTCTAAAGTTGTCTGTTTTAGAATCTTTAATTTCCTTGATATTGCATGTTTTAGTAATTTTTTTATTTTATTTTTTCTGAGCTGAAACTAAAGCATGCCATTAGCTGGCACCGCCGATCTCCAGAAAACACAGCACATCACTCACATGGCTCAAATCACATTAACTCTGGCTGTTCACGGCACAGAAAGAGCTCACATCCTGCTTCTGTTGGCTGTCAGTGGAAATAGGACAGGAGATGGCACTTATAGGGGGTTGTATGTCACAAATGCTATGCTGTGACGTTGTACCTGAGCTCTGGTGCCGCCAAAAAAAACCAGCTGCACCATCTGAGTGTTGGAAAATGCTTTTCATATATATCAGACCGAAGCCTGTGTAATCCCTGTGTGTTTCCTATATGAGATCTGCAGGGCAAAGCTCTAAAAATGCAAGCAATAAAAAACCTTTATTGTCTTTTTTTTTTTTTTTTTTTGAGCAAACTGGCATACATGAGATTCAACATGCTATATGAAAAGCAATTCAAAATCTAATTTGAATGTAAATCCTTTTAAAATGAATATTACTGCATGCAAGATGTTAATTAAGAATAAAACCAATCACTCTGCTCAGCTTTGATATTTGAATGCACAGATTGCAATGCGACATCTACATTTTTTTACCAAACCCTTTTTGTACTCAACCAAAATAAAATATTAATCATGCCTTCCCCACAGGGGTATTTTTTATTTTTTTTTTACAAATAATTTGGGAGTCTCTATTGCCCAAGCAGTGTACAGGTAAAATTAATTTTGATTCTTGCTCCATTCATCTAGAGCTTTCGATCAGGTTTAAAGCATCAGTGTTAGAACCACACGCGCCTAACAGGTTATCTGCCTAATTACATTGTTGGAGAGGATGCACGGTTAAAAATTTAAGAAGCTCCATAACCTCTATTTCACCCTGTGTGTGTACAGGACCCCTGAGACTGTGTTCGCTCGCCTCTTCTCCATTAGCTCATGTCTTCATGCCCAGAGGAACTCACTGTGGTGACAGGCAGCACTGGATTGCTCTAGCTGCAGGGCGGAAGGGGTTCGGCTGCGCTTTCTGACACTCCAGCTGAACCAATATTAACAAATACTGTAAACCACAGGGTGTAGGGATGGTCTTGGTACTTTTAGTGTGTGCCTTAACCTTAACCTACTGTACATGTGTTTGCTCTGTTTTTAAAACTAACATGGAACAGATGATCCAAATAAACACCATGAAACGGGTTAATCTAAATGATCTCAGTTAGATATTTGTGGAAGTCACCTTATAAAAAACATAATAAAAATACAAAATTGCAACAAAAATAGATATGGAAAGGAACATGAATATGATTTTGCAGTATAGACACCTCATTAATAAGGCAGTGGACTGTTCTCATACCAGCTTTACCGCTTCATCCGAGACAAATGTGTTGCTTTAGGGATTAGTTTCAGCATTATAGACAAGTTACAGATATATCCCTGATTTAAACGCCATTGAGAATGTCATATTCCCAGCTTTATCTCAGAGGGTTGGAAATGAAAGATGACCTCTTGTGCATGCTGAAATCAATCATCCTGACAGGCATGGCTCTAATTCGTTATAACCCCATATCAAACCTCAGAATCATTCCTATTCTTTTAATGTTGATGAGAAATATTTTCATTTTCATCCAGCTAATCTGAGTTTTCATCTGCAGAGTGGAAAAAATTAGTCCCAAATCTCACCTCTTTTACTCTGAAAAAAAAAACATACAAGAGTGGCAAGAATTTGTTAATATCTCTAAAACATCATGCTTTTGAAACCTTCTTAAAGTCTTCAGATCATTAAGCATTTTCCCGCCGAGGAATCATTACTAAAGAATAAACAGCAGGTATTAATACACGGGAGAAAAGATAAAGATACATCCGAGAAGGTGAAATCACCATTGGCGCAGGTGAGAGACTGATGGACGTAAATACTTTTTTCTATCCCAGCTTAACATGCAGAAAAAAACTCTAAGCAAGTCATTTGTAGGTTAATTCACTCTGGCTCTGTGGAGCTGTCGAAGTATCGCTCTGTTTGTTCAAGAATCCGAAGCTGCCTGACATAGCAACAGGCTCAACCAATGGCGTGTGTTTGGGGCGTGCTCAACCAATGGCGTGTGTTTGGGGCGTGCTCAACCAATGGCGTGTGTTTGGGGTGTGCCAACCAATGGCGTGTGTTTGGGCCGTGCTCAACCAATGGCGTGTGTTTGGGCCGTGCTCAACCAATGGCGTGTGTTTGGGCCGTGCTCAACCAATGGCGTGTGTTTGGGGCGTGCCAACCAATGGCGTGTGTTTGGGCCGTGCTCAACCAATGGCGTGTGTTTGGGGCGTGCCAACCAATGGCGTGTGTTTGGGGCGTGCCAACCAATGACGTGTGTTTGGGGCGTGCTCAACCAATGGCGTGTGTTTGGGGCGTGCCAACCAATGGCGTGTGTTTGGGCCGTGCTCAACCAATGGCGTGTGTTTGGGCCGTGCTCAACCAATGGCGTGTGTTTGGGGTGTGCCAACCAATGGTGTGTGTTTGGGCCGTGCTCAACCAATGGCCTGTGTTTGGGGCATGCTCAACCAATGGCGTGTGTTTGGGGGGTGCCAACCAATGGCGTGTGTTTGGGCCGTGCTCAACCAATGGCCTGTGTTTGGGGCGTGCTCAACCAATGGCGTGTGTTTGGGGGGTGCCAACCAATGGCGTGTGTTTGGGCCGTGCTCAACCAATGGCGTGTGTTTGGGGCGTGCTCAACCAATGGGGTGTGTTTGGGGCGTGCTCAACCAATGGCGTGTGTTTGGGGGGTGCCAACCAATGGCGTGTGTTTGGGCCGTGCTCAACCAATGGCGTGTGTTTGGGGCGTGCTCAACCAATGGGGTGTGTTTGGGGTGTGCTCAACCAATGGCGTGTGTTTGGGGCGTGCCAACCAATGGCGTGTGTTTGGGCCGTGCTCAACCAATGGCGTGTGTTTGGGGCGTGCTCAACCAATGGCGTGTTTTTGGGGCGTGTGTGTTCAGGAATGTTTGGAAATATTATTTTTACAATTCTGTTCGGTGGCAGTGGTGGTGCAAAATCCCACAGTTCAAAATGAAATGCACAAAAAGTTTTTGCGACTATTTTGTAATGTATTTTACAAGTTCAAAAGAGCCTAAAAAGGGAACAGGTATTTTGATAAAAGGATTAAAAAATAATTTGTAAATAATGTTCCTCTGATAAATAGTGCAGTGAGAACAAGAATTGACAGTACATTTTAACATAAATAGTGTCTAGTTTGATTTCTTTTACCCTTTTAAAGTTAGAAAGGAAGACAGAATATGTCTACTTAGCAGTAGCATTTTGTACGTTCCTGTGAATGTGGTTTTTGGTTAAAAACTATAAAATGAATATGTTTCTCCAGGGCTTTAGAGCAGCCATGGGCACCAAAATGAGAACAAAAGTGGTTTTGGATGTGGGTGAACGCCTGTCAGCGAGAAAGCACTCAAAGAACCAATATCATTCTCTAAATGCGCTTAGACAAGGGTGCAACAGGCCGTCTGAGGACTCTGCCAGTCAAACCTGGGATGCAGCTTCTACAGGAGAGATTTATTTTCCTGTCACATTCAGTATTATGAAGTAAAATGTGTTATTTGTGTGGTGACATTCTCTGTCCTTCACCATCGAGACTTTAAGTGTTGGTTACTAATTCTGTGGGGGCCAAAAAAACTTCAAATGTTGACAGAAAAAAATAAACTGGTGCCATGTTAAGATTTCATTGTTTGGTTTTCATATAACGCCTCCACATCGCCAACGATGAGAGGAACTTTTAATGGATATACATAAAACTCACAAAGACGACAAATTCTTTCCCCAAGGTGAGCGATTTCTAATGGTGCTCTCAATAATTCAGAATCTCAATAATATCCCAGATTAGAGCCACTCACGATCTGAATAAGAAATATAATTGAATTAATAATAAATGATTGAACAAGACAAAGAAACACTGAATTTCAATGAGAGGCTGTCACTGCAATGACAGTTCGTTGATGGCTTCAGAGAAAACTTCTGTTAAAGGGTGACTTTCAGAAATGTAGAGCATTTCAATTCTTAAACTCAATGAATGTAAATCTGTTTTTATTAAAGCTAATGGCACTATGTCAAAAACAAGCGACAGGAAACAGCTGCTAGAGGATGGCCATGGCTCTCGAACTCAACTGCTAGCATGGCGTTAGCAATGATCTAGTATCGCAGAGATTTGCTTAATATCAATGTATTGAAAGCATCTAAACTATAAATTCTTTAATTTGTAAATTATGAACAACTTTAGAGACCTCCAGATCTTTATGAAATCTTCGGGATACATATTTACCTTAAGGGATTAATGGGTTGATTTGTATTTTATTTATATTAAATGAGATTAATTAAATATGTAATAACATTTATATAGCATAGCAGCATAATTGACATTTTATTCAGTTCTGCGGGACTTGTGACGGGATACACACAGACACCCTGAGAATCAAATAATACTGCACTCTTTATTTGATGAAGAACATATTTTTATGTTGTTGATGACAATTATACAGTTGCGTTTTAAATAAATAGCAGTGCCTTAATGGAAGTGAATATTTTTAAACCTGTTTAAATTACTGAACTAATATTTAATTGCATAACCATTGTTTTTGATAACTGTCGCACATCTGCATCGCATCAAGTCAAACAACTTTAGCACCTAGAAACTGTGAATGGGTGAATGGAACTACACCCCACAGTTCCTGTGAATTTTTGGGTTTCACTTCAGAAACTTTTCACCCCACTGGTTTTCAGTTGGGTTGAGGTCAGGGCACTGAGCTGGCCACTCCATTATCCTTTTTGTCTGAAACTGAGATGTTGCTCACTTACTCGTGTGTTTGAGGTCGTTGTCTTATTGAAACACCCAGTTTAGAAGAATTTCCTCTTCTGCATCAGGCAACATAATCTCTTCAAGTATTTTTCTGGATTCAATCTGATCCATGATAACTGGTATAAGATAAATAGGCCCAACACCGTATGAAAAACATCCCCATAACATGATTTTTGCACATTCACGCTTCATAGTCCTCACAGTGTACCGAGGCTTGATTTCAGTTTCTGAGGGTCGTCTGACATACTGTCGATGTCCACTAGATCCAAAAAGAACAATTTTACTCTCATCAGTCCACAGAATATTACACTATTTCTCTTTGGGCCAGCTGATGCGTTGCTTGGCCATTTGAACAGATTTTGCGCGTCTTTTTCTTAACAGTGGTGTTTCTTTCTCACAGCTTAGCTTCAATCAAACATCTTCTGACTCTAACAGTACTTACAGGTACAGTAATTATAGATCATTCTGGAGATGATGATTGGCTGGATCATTGCCATTCTGACTGTTATTTAAACCGTTTCAAGAATTGGTGCTCATTTTCCTCGTTTCTTTTTCTTTTTTAACCATTTTAAAGCATTTGAGATAATTTTAGCTGAGCATCCTATGATTTGCTGCACTTATTATTTTCACTTCTCCAATGAACTTTTTAATCAAATTACATTGTTCTTCCGAACAGTGTATGGAACGAGCCATTTTACATCGCAATTAAGAACGAAATATATGTTATAGCAATGTATGGCACATTGCTTCCCTTCCTCCTCAATGTTTTTTTTATTTATAATTTTTGTATGATTTCTCTAATTAAACACCACACTGCTATTATTTGGAACACACCCTTTCAATGTATTTAGTCAGTTACGAATAACAGTTGTGTCTGTTGTTTTTATATTATACTTCTCCATCCATGGGTAAATTATTTGCAATGCAGAAATATCACTACTGCTAATAACAGTGGTCCTTCAGGTTACTGATGTTGTACTGCTGTTTTTATTTAACATGATTGTATGTCCAAAACACAGTTGTGTAGTACAAAAACATTCCCGAACTTACTGCATTTCACCCTGTTGACATTGTCCTTTGAGCCGTATATATTTTTTACCAGGTACAACCTCAAAATTATCTGTTGATAATTAATAAAAAATAAATAAATAGAGTACAGTTTAACCGTGAAGAAAAAAACTTTAGCACTTGCCTTGTTATGAGGATATATTTGGAAACAAAATCACAATGCCGCCAGTCATCAGGCGGGCAAACTCTTAAAAGTTTTCATTTAGTAGAAGCTGTCAATACTTTGATTGTGTACATGTGCGTATGGGATTAAATTGACATTATACTTGCTGAAAGTATGTATCTGCCATGAGGGGAGGAAGCGTTGAAGGGAGGCTGAGGATCCACCATTAACAAAAGAACTTCTGAGGAACATTAAAGCGATTTGCTTTGCTTGCGATCCTGTGACTTCAAGAGAGTTTTGTTGGCGTCTCGCTGTGCAGTCATGTCTGATTACATGAACAGAGGCAGGTAGTTTCCTTTAACATATGTGTCCTGGACTGTAACATTAACCTCCTGCAGCTCAAGCCTGCTGCTCTGGACGAGGCATGGATGAAACGGGGCGAAATTAAACCCTGTCCACATTTTATAAATAATCACTACAAATCGTGTTTGTAGGACTTTAAATAATGGAGAGTGTGTGTCTCAAAGGGTCTGGTGTCTTCTCAAGGACTTCAGGTATTTGTTTGACATTTAGAAGGTGTTACTCAAGCAGAATGGCAACTAATGGCATTGGATTATACAGTTATTTTCACATTTTAAATTGGACTGAAAAAAAAAGCCAATCAGTAACATTGCATGCACATATGATTAATGTCCTGTGAACAAAGTTAAATGGCGGTTTAAGTGGATCATGCGTAGCCTCATCTATTTTCTACATCTCATTATTTCTGCGTGTAGCGCTGGTTTTTGTTGGTTCTCTAATGTGTGTTCTTGTTTAAACCAGTGTATCCAAGAATGAGGACTATTTTTTGAGCCTTTAAATTACAACCATTCAAGATGGTTTGTAAAGGTGGTCATAATTTAATTTATTTCACATTTTGTCCTCTCATTTTTATTGCTGACAAGTATCACACTCCAAACACAGTCCTTGGCTTTCTATTGCGAACCTATATCTGATCAGAAGATGTTGTGTGAATGATGCTGGTAAATGATGGTGTACTGCCCTCTACTGTTAGCACTTTCAAGTAAATCTTGATGAGGGAAACAAGAATAAAATCTTCAAAAAGAGGGAACGTGATGGTTTTGGGTTTATATGGGTCTATTTTGTTCAATTCCAATGAAACTTCCAATAAACTTTCTTGATTTGTAGTTTTATTACACACTTCCCACTGAATCTTTTTTGGTAACATGTGGGTTGTGTTCTGACCATCTTGCTGGCTTTTGGTGTTGAATTTCTACCCTTGAGACCACGGCGCATGATCCTTAGCGCAAAGCAGACATTTCACTAGAGTGCTGGCCTTTAATTACTCTATCATTCACCATTTAGATGAGGATCTGTCTCTGTGCCATCTTGTTTTGTCAGATAATTATACTTAGATCACACCATGGACACAACAGAGGTTAAAGGTAGTAAAGAAGACTGATCACTGTTCTTTCTAAGTGGGCATTCTACCATGGCATCTGCCTTCATATGCATCTGTAGCATCAGTCTTATGCTGTATTGTCAATTCAAATGCTCATCTGCATGCCATTTTCAGAGATTATCATACATTAACACATATTTCTGATTTTCTCCGTTGAAAAAGTGCAGAGCAGAAATTCTCTGTGTATGTTTCTGTTGTGAGGATGGGAATCAGGAGGGCAGCTTCAGCTACAAATTGCACCATCACCGTTCCACCGTTTCACCAATACATTTCTGCTCATAAGTTTAATTTTGTAGCACTCTGATAAAGCTATTTGACATTTATATACAATTCTACTATATATAAAAATGTATATATATATATATATATATATATATATATATATATATATATATATATATATATATATATATATATATATATATATATATATAAACTGTCCTGGTCAAACATTGATAAATGCTTTAACTATAATTATAAATATATGAAAAATATTGTTAAAAATTTGGGGTTAGTAATATTGTCAAATACAATATTTAAAATGTTTTCTATTTACTATAGTTTAAAATGCTACTATAATTGTTACTTTAATTTCAATTACTATATATTATTTCTGTGGTTGCAACTGTCTTGACTGTCACATGATCCTTAGGATATCATTTTAATATGCTGATTTGCTTCTAAGAAGTCATTTTTTATCATCACAATTATAAACAGATTATTATTATTATTATTATTATTATTATTATTATTACTTTTTTGTGGAAAGTGTTACATTTTTAAGGATTAATAGAAACGTTTTTGAACATTCTATTTGATTAATTTAAAGAGTAAATAATAATAAATATATATATATATATATATATATATATATATATATATATATATATATATATATATATATATATATATTATATACATTACAGATGTCTTTACTGTCACTTTTATACAATGTATGTAATTGCTGAATAAAAAGACACATTTCTTACAAATAAATAAAAAATCGTACCACAAACTTATGAAGAGCAGTGTATGTTATATAAAGAGCAAAAAGGTTACCCAGTAGTAAAATGATTAAGTCATAAAATGTTATGAATAAAATGTTCTTTAAATAAGTGACAAAATGAAAATGTAATATATGTGTCTAAAGGTAATATCATTGTATTACTCACTATTCTGAAGTGAACAGTGTTTTCTTGAACTCGTCTAATTGATTTGTTGGCTCTAAATTCATGGTGTCTGTCTGTCTAATATCTATCCAGCCTCTGGGGGGACTGATTTCGAGTTTTCTGCAGATTCTTTGAAACATATTCAGGAGTTCACCTCCTTCTCCCCCGAAGGGTCCTGCAGTGTTGAACCCATCTTTGAACAGAACAGTTTGCCTGAGGCTCATTTACACCATGACCGAAATCCACTGAGACTTTATGAAATGAATGATATGAGCTGATTATGGCCAACTCCTGCAGTATGTTTGTAATTATGTGCCTCTGTGTGTGTCCTTAAATTCATAAAAGTTGAGTTTAGATGGGAAAGGGCTATTTCAGATATGACCTCTGCTTATGTTCAGGGATGCATTTGTAAATCTTTTTGTTTTTGATGCAGGCTACACTTTCAAGATAATTTCACATGATTATACTTGAAATTACAGATTTTTTTTTTTTTTTTTTTTTTTTTTACAATATTAAATTAGAGGTTGGTAAGTTGTTTGGTTTGTATATTGTGTTTGTTTGTTTGCTTGATTGATTGATTGACAATATCTTGGACATAAATTCACAGTAAAATCCTGCACATAATTGATTTTCAGCACCATTCCCCTCCTGTATGTGTATATATATATATATATATATATATATATATATATATATATATATATATATAGGATACAGTGTCAAATTTGGAGACCTTCGTGAAAGCTTATTTTATTGTCTTGCCATTGTGTAAATAATGCTTGTTTATACAGTTAATTAATTATGGCTACGTCCTTAAATAAAATCATACTTGATTTTAATCAACACAGAGTACAGTATAACTTGAATTATTCAAAACTTGTAGTTTTTAGATTTGTTGTTACCAATTGTAATGAAGTGCCTAAAACAAATATTATACTTTCTGTATTCTTATATCTACCTATATCTGAGTATTTTATTGTCGTTTTGAAATAAAAAGAAAATCTGCTGCTTCTGCCTCCACAAACGAGACTGTGTATTAAAAGCATATTGCAGTATAAACAGATTCTTCTTTAGTTTTGGAGTAGTTTGGACACCTGGCTGGTTTTCCCTCTGAAACTTTTACAAACACCTGCACAGACATCAGAAACTCATACACTGCAACTCTTGAAGTTCGGAATTTCTTTTTTGTTTATGTTTCACGAAAATCTGCAATGCAGAAGCAAAAGAAATGGACAAAAACACTAAAAACAGCATCATTGATTGATCCTCTTTGGTCTATATGGACTCAAGCACACACTTTTCAGAAGCATTTTACTATTACGCCTTAATTAAACAGGCCAGTGTGAGAAGTGAGAGCAACTGTGCACATCCAGCTGATGAAATTCTCCTGACATAACTGAATTGGCTAATAATGGTCTGATTCATATGCATGGATAATCTGCTGTATCTGGGTCACCTCATTAGCCTAGTTTTGATGGCCTTCGAATGCCAGATGAATATGCATCCCACCTGTGAGTCTCCATAAACATGAACAACTCTCTCACCTGAGCACAGAGGCTCAAACTGAAATCACATCTGTCATCAGAAGAACGAATGAAGATACTTTAACCCCGGGGGATAAATCTAAAGGAGACCCTTAGAAGATAAAACACGCTATAATAAAACTGTGACGAGCTTTCAACAGGCATCTCACATCACCAGAGCATCTCAGAGAGAACAGTGCACCATAACTCACTCAGCCGCATGCCAAGAAAAAGCTCTGAATATTACATATGGGCCTGGTGGATCACATATCAGGCATGTCCTACATGTGGCACTGTGGTTTCCTCAAGTTGCCATTCAAAGTGACAGTTGTGTTTTAATTAATCTCGCTGCGGTGATTGATTTGAATAAAACCTACTCATTAGCATAGAAAGAAAGGAGTGTACCTTCAGCGCACGACTCTCTTTAGAGAGGTAGACCCGCTCCGCGCATGCTACATTAACCTCTCTAAGTGATTGGGCTTCAGTGAGGTTGTGATTAATCTTCACAGTTTCTCTGAATCATTAAAGATGGATGGCAATGATCAAAAAAACGCTTTCACTTTATTTACATATTTCATCATCATCATCAGCGACTTGGATTCTGATCAGACGCATCCCTCAGTACCTTTGACTAAATAAATGTATTGCTTTTCGACGAAAGCTAGGAAATCGGACCTGGCGTACAAAGACGTCAACATGGTCAGTGTCACACATTTGCTCATTTGCCTGGTGAGAGCCAAACAGTGCGAAATTTCTTTCTTTCTTTTTTTTTTTTTTTAAAGTATATCAAAATAATAATAATAATAATCAGCTTTTTATTTATTTATTTTTATGTATTTATTTATTCTTTTTTTTTTTTTTTTTGTAAGGATAAGGGCGGATGCCATCCTTAGCAGAATATTAGTTGACCAACATAGATTTTATTTTTTTTTTTTCTACCCATGGGTTTTAATTTGATTTTACAGTCAAAATGCACAGATTTTACAAACTTTTACATTTTGGTGATTTCTTATATTTTATCATTGACAAATATTATATTATATCATTGACTGAGAAACTTGGCAAGAAAATGACTAACCAGGGTGCAAGATTCACCAAAACTCCAAACGAGACCGTTTAATTCGGCATATTATACTAGAAATGTTTCAACCGTTTGTAACCTTTAATTGTGTAAATATGTTTTCATGAGTTGACACTAGGGAAGACAAATTCTGAAAAATACTTAAAAAAAATAGCAAAAAGCAAAAGCTTGTAAAAATGAAATACATGTTTATAATATCTATTTTTATAACAAGCTATCCTTTTGTGCCTGTTCATTATTTGTTATAAGGGAACCGTGGCCTGTTTGCATTTATTTGTAGGTATTTGTCTAAAATAAGGAACGTGATTCTCTTTTCTGTCTTATTCTCGCTTGCAAAGTTCTAATGAATGAAACAGAAATCACCACTGTGTGAAAGAACATTTGAATCCTCTGAACTAAACTGAGTGGAAGTCGGAGCTAAACTTAAACTTCTGTCTCAACACAGTTGCGTATGTGAATCAGCAGAGTTTCATGTGTTGGACAGATCATCGCTGTAAATCTCTCCATCCCGAGAATGCCAGGCTTGAACCAAGAGCAGCAGCTGGTCCGAGGCTTCATCTGATCCCACTCGAATCATAAAATCCCTACGACATACAGTACCCACAAAACCCACTGGCAGAACATTGTATCTCATTGTCTTTTTCAATATGAAATATAAAGCATTTGCAGCTTTCCGTTAGCTGTAAACAGCCCAAGATGGATTGCACTTAATCGTTGCCAATATTTGTGAGATAAAAAGACAACAACAACTGAAATATAAGTGGGAATTTAATAAAATAATTAAGAATTAAGTGCAATAATAATTAAGTGCGTTTAATAAATATAGACATCAGCCCAACGGTAAAATGGTCGGCGCACCGCTGGCAGCCAGGCAAGTCTTTGTTTTCACATTTATGACCGCAAAGTATTCATGAGAGAGTGCATTCAATACCTCTCAGGTTACAATTACATAAGACACAAGACATCCATTATGGCCACTGTCCTGCCTCACCACAAATTATCTCCATACAAGCAGTCTCTAATGGCCTGCTGTCAGAGAGGAGTTTCAAACCATTAAGCAATTTAAAAGGAATCCGAGCAAACAGAGATAAATCACATTCGGTCCTCTAACAGGGCCGTGTGTTCACAATCAGGAGAAATAGGTAGAGTAATAGCTCGAATGCCTTCAAGACGATAAAGCAGGAAAAGCATGAATTGAAAAGCTGGGCTAATAAGTTATGCTAATTCCTTAAGGAAGATGTAATTGTACAGTAGATCTTGCTTTGAAAAAAAAAAAAACAACAACAACAACAAAAACAAACAAAAAAAACACCTTGTTAGAGGGTCAAGAAATAATAATAATAAACCGTTTTTTTTTTTTTTTTTTTTTTTTTTTTTTTAAATGATGACAAATTGGATATTCACAAAATTAAATATTTGTTATAAATATTTTGATAGAAATAGATGCAAAATGTCTTTTGAAATTACTTTGAACAGGGACATGGTGAAAATCTAAATCAAACTTAAATAGTGAAATGATTACAGTCCACTGAATGTTGACTGAAGTGTGATGTTGTGATAAAACAAAACTTATATGACATGTGAGATCTGAGTATTTAAGACATATCTAATATGTTGAGCTAGAATGAAGTCATGAAAAATACACACACGCACGCACGCACGCACACACGCACACACACACACACACACACACACACACACACACACACACACACACACACACACACACACACATATATATATATATATATATATATATATATATATATATATATATATATATATAATTCAAGACATTTTACTGATACCAAGTGTTTGTAAATGACTATCCAGGGTGCGAGATTTACCAAAACTAAAAAAAAAAGGAGACAGTTTAATTCGGCATATTATATTGGGAATGTTTCAACCGTTTTTAACCTTTAATTAACCCCAAATGTCTACTTTGTGTAAATGTGTTTTCATGAGTTTAGACTGTAATAGGGAAGACGAACTCTGAAAGATACTTAATAAAAATAGCAAAAATAAAAATAATTATATTTTGTTCAACAGACTGCTACATGTTTTTGCAAAAGCTTGTAAAAATTAAATACATGTGTATAATATCTATTTTAATAACAGGCTAGCCTTTTGTGGCTGTTCATTAATTCTTTAGAACGATGTCAAAAAAGTGTATTATATATATATATAACTTTTTTTTTTTTTTTTTTTTTTTTTTTATAAATGATGACATATTGGATATTCACAAAATTACATATTTGTTATAAATATTTATATATTTTGAAATTATATTGAACAGGGACATGGTGAAAATTTAACCCAAACTAAAATATTGAAATGATAACAATCCACTGAAGTGTGGTGTAGTGATAAAACAAAATCATATGACGTGACAATATTTAAGACTGACAGTAAGAAGCTGTTTCTAACTTGAATATTATAACAGTTATAACAAACTTATAACAATTAAACTAGTGGACAAATCCCCACAAAGAGTCCATAATCTCTTTAAACTGGATTATATTCTCTTGTTGTTGAAGACAAGTGCCCTTCTTCCGTGGACTCGACAATGATTGACTCATGCATTGACAAACATGCTGTGAAATAATCACGCGGTCAGTCTTGATTAAAGATTTTTGTATTGTTTCATGTGGAGCAGCAGGACTGGGCCAGTGACTATATGAAACAATACGCAATATTCAGGCAACGTGTGATTTCAGAAGAGTTCGTGTGAAGTGAGCATGTCCGCTCCCCATGAGGCTGGATCTCTTCAATCGGTCTCAAAGTGGATTATCCCCTGCACTCCTAACAGAAGTTTAGAAGTTTCACACATAATTTGTTGTAATAAGTATTAACTCAGTGGTGGCTACAATGAAGAGAAAAGAAAGAAAATGCAGAGGAAAGAGAGAGAGAGAGGGGAAAGAATAATGAATAAATTAGACACGCAGCAGGCTCGCTTTTCGCCAGAAAATTCACTTCTCCTCAAGGAACCGCAGGGACACCAAATCATTTTTTCTCGCTCCAGCACTGAGGCAGATCAGAAACTACATGCGTAGTTCATGAGCAAAGGTTGCTATACGAATAAGCCACCACACCGTTCAGTGTCAAAAGTGTCAAACCTTTCAGAGTTTCAGAATAGCTTTGCTTCATTAACCCACAATTCACTGCTAGTTCCTGTTTTATGAAGGGAGGTAACTTCGGTACCAAAACTAGTATTTAGCACTGTTAGCGATGCTAGATTGAAGCTTGTAACTTTTTTTTTTAATGGTGTAACGTATTATTAAATGTGTAAATATATAATTGAGTTTTACAGTCGGGCAGTTTGGCACAAAAACAATGAGAAACGTAATGAGGTTGACAACATTAAACTGACATTACAGACACATTGCAACTAATGAAAAAACTGATAACACTTTAAGAACCAATATTTGCTATTAACTACCATGCATATTAGTAGCATATTAGCAGTTAATTAGTACTTACAATGCATATATAAATGCCTTATTCTGCAAGATCATGTTTTAGATCCCTTTATTTGTCCCCACATAACTAAACTTCACAACTACCGTATTAACTATTAATAAGCAGCATATTAGGAGTTTATTGAGTTAAACGTCATAGTTAGTTGGACCTAAAAATAAAGTGTGACCAAACATTCAAAAAAATAATAAATAATATATAAACAATACAAATATAATAATAAACAATATAAACAGTTTGATGGGTCACACTTTAGTTTAAGGACCAATTCTCACTATTTATTAACTATTAACTATAAGTTTTGCGTCAATAAAATCCTAATGCTAATTTGCTGCTTATTAATAAGTTAGTTGTCAAGTTTTGGTTAGAGGTCTAAATTAGGGTCATGCAGAATACTCTATTTAATATGTGCTTTAAAAGTAGTAATTAACAGCAAATATGCTAGTAATATGCATGCTAATAAGCAACTAGTTATTATTAATAGTGTTACCCTGTGATTTAGCTTTGTCAAAAACGCACAAACGGAAGTTTTGCTACACAAAAGACAACGAAGAAACAGTACTCAATAATTTTTTTTACAAGTTCACTTTCATTAAAATGAACGTCCCAGTGATATCTTAAAGAGACATTTTAGCACAGACTGTTTGTGACAGAAACTGTAAAGCTGTGCGTGCAATGCAGTGTGGCATACAATACATTGATACACCCTTTCAACAAGCTACACTGCTATTTTTTTTTTTTTTTTTTTTACAAAATAAAAAAAATAAGTCACTGGTTATTGGAATAGCTCCAGTTTTTGGAAAATATCTCAGCTAAGTTCATGCAACTGCAAAATGAAGTTTGTAGTGCTATTAATATTAGTTACCTATTCCCCAACACTGAAGCAACAAATCAGTGTTTTGACCTGTAACAATGCAACTATTCGGAATCACGTACCAAAATAATCCACAAATATATATCTAATGAATATCAGCTTTCTTACCTGCACTGGGGTGCTGTGCATTGTGGCCAAGAGCTGGTTATGTTAGTGTGTTTGTCAGTGGGCTAGTTTGCTATGTGGCTTGCACTGACACACTCTTTAAGGTCCATTGTGAATAGAAGGCCTGTGCATAATAGACACTCCACGATAACAAAGACTGATAATCCTGTCGGCCCAACGGCTCCCATGTTGCGGGCCGACATTTTAAGGGCAGTTAAGTTGCTGTGTGGCGACACTGAATGAACTGTGGGTAGAGAGAGTCTCCCAAGAAGCCATTATCTATGGCAAGCAGCGTCAATTCACATCAATTAGGGTCCATCCAAAGTGTTGGTGGTGAGGCTTCAAATTAATAATTAAATAAATAAAGCTGACCGCAAGTGGCGCATACACAGCCCTTCAGTCATTTGAGTGAGTCCTCTGAGTATTTGCACAAAGAAAGGTAAAAGTGGCGGCCGGAAAAAGAGGCTTTGTTACTCTTTCCTTCCTTTTTAGTTCTGTAGATGTGTGCAGAAAACTGATCGCTATCACTTTCATCAAATAACTGACTGATCAAAAGCATTTTTGGTTTACTTTTTTTTTTTGGTTCATTCAGACTCATGCAGGCAATCAGCTGAAGGAAGAAAAAAAAAATCTAGGGATCATTCCAGGGCACTTTAAACATGTAAAAAAAAAAAGGAACCGCTTATTCGCTTTCTTTAGTTAAGGCTGGTTCACACGGCAGGATAATTGGGCCGATTTTAGCCCCGATTCAGCCCTTCCGACAATCTTAGGATGCTCCGATTATCGTAAAATAATCTGATCAAATATTCCTGCCGTGTGTGGTGTGTTAAGACTAATCTCCTCTGCTCGGAAGAATGTCGGGACCGCTCCGATCTCAAATCGGGGATATCCAACATGTTGGATTTATTTTGCCCGATTTCTTCTCGTGTGTGGTGTCCCCCGAGGACAAACAATCACGCAGCCTGTGGACTGTGGCGTGTAGCCAATCAGAAAGCGAGGTGACGAGGCAGTGATAGTACCGGGAAACAAAATCAAAACAGCCGGCGTATATAATATAACAAATACAAATAAAGTCGATGGGCATAACTACATCCACAACTGCAGTCCACCAGAGTACATGGAAACTAATATATGAACGTTTATTTCAACGGTTATTAATCTGTGTAGTACGTAACAACATTTCTATGAGATAAAACAACAACTTATCTCCATATCATGATATAGCAAGTATAGTCCATGCTCGCGTCGTCTCCACCTCTTTGACCATCGCCTTTTCTTATTTTTCTTATGTTTTTTTCCCCGTTAAAAACAAAGCACAAACTATGGCCACTGCATCCTCTTTGTCCGCCATGATTGTTTACTCTAAAGTCACGTTTGATCTCGAGGGATTTTGCGAGATTTCCCGTCTGACCTGGGAATGCTCGGGAATCAAATCGGTTCGTGTGTGATGTGTTGATATTGCCGTGTGGCTGCACACCACACACGGAGCGACCAAAACTGTTAGACCCGTGATTTTTTATCGCCGTGTGTGGGGTCTCTCAGGTTTGGAAAATCTGCCGACAATTTTAAAATCGTCCCGTGTGAACCAGGCCTTAGATTCGTTAGTTAGCTTAACTTTCAGAAATTTAGCATCAACCTCTGGAGGTCAAACTAAATACGTTGTATGGTTAGTTCTGAGAAAAGTTCTCAGATTATTTGTTTATAACAAAAAATAAATAAAAAATCATATTGAGGCCAACATATGTAGTAGCTACTATGCAATGCTTAATAAATATGCAGTGTTCCCCTCATTAACTTCCCAGTGTGGATTAATATAATGAGTTGCATAAAATTCAGATGTGATATAATATGCTGCATCTCCTTTAAAGAGAGAAAACAAACGTAAACATATTTGTAGATCATGTTAAACACATTTTTCAAATGTTCTATCCATTTCTTTAGGTGTAAAATGTTTTGAGAGAGGAAAAAAAAATTACTGCGTGCATATTTTTCAGACCTGCTTCTTTCTAATGGTTTTTGTCCTTGACTTAATTGTTTTCTATTCCTGGTATGGGATAAGAGAATCCAACAAACACTGGTGAGGAAAATCTGCAAATTAAATTTAGACAAACAAAGCTGTGATTAACAGAAAGGTGTTCCCACTCTCCCAAAAGCAGGTGTTAATGTGAGTTGTGTCTAAATAGTAAATGGATGCGACTTTAATAGATTCCACCAATATTCCCCGTGGCCTGAGGGATACTTCTGCACTAAATCTCCTTGATGAGGATCCAGTACGTCAAGACCTGTCGCTGAAACAGACTTTTAACCTCATAATATTCAAAGATTTTAACTGTTTAATTATACAATTGAATGTTTATTAATTTCATGTATGCTAATATTTCTATTTATATATATTATAAATATATCTGGTTTAAATTTACATTTATAATAATAATAATAATAATAATAATAATTAGGAAAATGTTAAGGAATTTAATGAATTTAATAAGCCATTGCACAGTAATAATTGCAGGCTCTAAAATATATTGTTGTCTATACATATAGATACATATATACATATATCTACCTATCTATTTATCATCTATCTATCTAACTGTCTATCATGTGTCTGTCTGTCTATATTGATGCATCATTAATATCAACATTTTGTGAAACATGAATTAATATATTCAGAAAGATATTGGCAATATCCCCAAATTATACTGGGAAAAGACAAAAAGCACTGCAAGCAAGTGACATATTAAATAACTGATAGTGTCATCAGTATTACAAGCTTACAGCGTATACAAGTCCAAAAGAGCTGTATTTTACATTATAGCCATTTTATTAATGAACGAGTGATGGCGGTGTATAGCGGATAAAACTCAGCTTTGATCTCTGAAGCGAAGGTACAAGTGGATGGTGTGGACTCAGTGGAGACAATGGTTTGTCCAATCAGGTGTCATCTTTCGAAATGAATTCTGAATGCGTTAGGCAAGACGCCCAGTCAGAGGCACTTTTTGGGGCTTTCAAAAGATGAAGCCTGTCTTTTTAATGTTTAAATACACGCTGAGCATCTGAGCTAACTTCAAGTTGAGCCATACAGGGAGAAAATGCATATGAATCATTTAAAAAGTAAAGGGGAAAAAAGAGAAGGAGGGAGGAAAAGAGAAAAAGGAAGCTTGACGTCTTGAAGGGTGTGTTTATATAAAACTGTTATGCATGTTATGGAATAAAAAGCAACATTACAGCACTGGGAATGGTGTTACAGTTTGTGTATGAAGCAAAAAAGGGAATATCATCTTCTGGGATCACATCTTTAGATTCAGTTTTACTTGATGAAGCACTGAAGAGTTCTCTTTTCTATCTATAGTGCACCAGAGTTTCCTGAATCCATTTAGAGCGGTTTTCTCTTTTTGAAAGGGTTACAGCCTCCTCTACTGGATAATAAACTACTCACAACCACTCAAGAAACACACAGTCTGCAAGTCCCTAAAACTGTCTGTTTTATATCATTCATATTTTTCAATCACAAAACATAATCATATATCCATAATTGCTTTGCATTGCATTGTTAATTATATTTCACTGTACATTATGTCAAATGAGTAGAAACAAATGAGCCAGTCTTAGAGTGGATCATCCGTTCTGTCATTATTTAACCTCAAATTATTCAAAACAAAACAAAATTCTCATGAAAACTGCACTGAAAAACCACCATAAAAGTATCATTTAAGTGGTTTTGGGGACAGGATGCCAGGGTAACGGATGAAAGATTCTCACATTGCAGTAATAAAGTTGTTTCTATCAGAAATGATCTCGTGATTCTCGTCAAATCAAATTGTCACGGAGAACCGGTGATAATCAAGGATGCTGGAAGTGCATTCTTCAAGCATCAATTAATTTGTGTAATCAGCATCTTCATCTAATATTTAAGCTAAATCTATGATTTCTGCTTACTAAATGATCTGTATATAGACTAGCCTATCTACAGGGCCTGAAATGTGTCGTAAAATTCCACTTCCATTGACTTCAGTAGGCTTTATAAAGAGACACAATCTGGAGAAGTCAGCTGTTTGTTGACTCCTGATGGGTTTGAGCGTGTGATGAATACTGTGAGAATGTGTGTTTGGGACACTCTCAAATGCTTGGAAAACAGCCTGCCATGTCTTCATGTACTGAATGTGGAGGACCAGATTTAGTATACACCTTATTGATGACCTGTGTTTATATATATATATGTGATGTAATAAAACTGCTTCCCCTTTTTTAAGCTTTTGTTTGATATGCATCTGTGTTCTAAAGTTTTTAGTTTGATACATTTTTATTCAATCCACTTAATTTAGCAAGTTCAGTTTTCAAGTTCAACACTTTTTGTTTCATTTAGTTGTAGATGCTGCTGATAGATCAGCTTATTCGCACAGACCGCTGTGTATGTGTGTGTGTAAAGGCGAGGGTGTGTTTTTTTCTTCTTTTTTTTAAGTATTTTGAAGTATATATTCCCTTCCTTATTTAATGCAATTTTTTTGCAATTTTCCAATAGGACTGGGCTCTACACAGAGAATGTCGACTGAAGATGCAAAGGTGGGAAGGGGGTAGTTTCTAGGGCTTTAACCACAATGGCAAATCCCAAGAGGGCAGGGAGAAAGGCCTAGAAAGATTGAACCTTCTGCCCACCCCCAAGAAACCTGACAACCAGATCATGCTTCTCCAATAACCTCCACTTTACGAGGACGTGATGGGACGAATTAGAAACAATGTAAACCTTAAGGGTGGAGGGGGACAGCCTATGCTCCAACACTTGCTGCAAGGAAAGCATGGCTCTGGTCCTCCCAGTGAGAGGAACAGCATTTGACGAACAGTTTCCACTTTACATAGGACTGACTTACGGATGGAGCACGTGCTGAAACAATAGTGAGGACTATAACAATACAGCTATCGTTTCATCTGAATTTCCAGTCTCATATGTATGTATGCCCACACAGGAGCGCACTGGCAAGGAGAACGCATCCTCTTGTGGGCTCATAAAGTGTCTTTCTCATTTCTTGCTTTCAGGTTTAAAATGAGCTACACGTCACAGGAGAGCAAATGATGCATTTGTCCACACTTGCTGCCCATGAGGCATGTGCAAATTCGCAAGAAAAGTGGTTCTCAAAATGGAAATACTGCCCTTAAACTGCAGGGAATATGGATTAGTTCAGTCAACTGTGGTGAATCTCAGGCAAAGACGGGCAAGACAAATATATTTATGAATCTTTGAAACAGGAGGGGCAATGTTTTATAAGGACTGGTCTTTGAGTGCTTATACTTGCTTATACTTGAAACTTCAGTCCCAGAGAAAATAGCAATATACAGTTTAATTTGTTTAGAGTTTCACAACCATCAGTTTGATCCTCAAAAGTGGTCCAGACTTCACTAAAGGCCAGCAGACTATTTCGCTGTGCTGTATGATGTAGGCTCACACTCCGAAGTTAAAAGGATCTAGGGACAGCAGTATCTGTGAAGACGAGAGAGAGGACATTAACAAAGACAGCCATGAAAACTGACTTACCAAACCATACTGCATAAAACGAAAAAAATGCTATATAATAAAATTATTTATATATATATATATGTATATATATATATATATATATATATATATATATATATATATATATATATATATATATATATATATATATATATATATATATTAGGGGTGTAACTGTACGCAAAAATCACGGTTCGGTACGTACCTTGGTTTTAAAGTCACGGTTCGGTTCATTTACGGTAAAGTAAGGGAAAGAAATGCAAATATTAAACTGCAGGTTGTTTGTTACTATAAACTACTATTTTTTTTACAATTTGTTTACACTTTTTTAAAATACTCTTTAATAAAATATATATAAAATAAAATAATAGAATAGAAAATACAATGCTGCTGCAAAGTTCTCCACTAAATAATATACTCTCAGTCTCAAACCAATATCATATAATAAAATATAATGAAAAATATAAATAAATAACTATGATTACAGTGCAACATTACCAATCCCAGCTTGTAGGCCGGCTCATATTTTGAAAAAAAAAAAAAAAAAAACTTTTCCAAAGTGTAAAGTGCAGCATCAACAGTTTTAGTTTTTAGACCTGCTCAGATTTCGTTATTGCGTTGGCCTGATCGGAATTAAGAGCAAAGCACTGTTTAAATGCCGACGGAAGCTGTGTTTGAATTGCAATCATTTTTTTTCCTAGTTGTAGTGATGTTCACCTTAGGCCCGTGACACACTGGACATATTGCACCTGTCAAACATAGTCTATTTTGCCATCAATACTGTTGACAGTGTCCTTTATCATTAGGCTTTATATTTATGCTCAACATTAAGTATAGATAGTGTTGTCGTGAAGACAAGATCCTGGTCTGTCGGTGGTCTCTGTCTATGTCACCTACAAAAGGAGCAGCGCGCCAGCGCCGCGTCAGGCACGATTCTGGTGTGTAAAGACACAGAAAACGCGAAGCAGCTGTCACGCAACTGACACACAGCAGAAACGCCACCCTCACGCCACGCAGCCAGTGTGTCACCAGCCTTAGAATCAGCTGCAGGGCGGGATTTGTGCTGAATGCGGAGACTTCCGCCACTTAATATGTTTGTTTGGAAACACAAAAATGTATATGTTCCGCACACAAAATATTGCATTCGGTCATTCGGTACACACGTGCACCGTACCGAAAGCCCTGTACCGAAATGGTCCAATATGAATACACGTACCCTTACACCCCTAATATATAAATATATATATATATATATATATATATATATAATTTCAGTCCAGGTTTGGGATACAGATTCTGCTGTAAAGTAGCTATAAAAGACAACACTATCATTGTTCTTATCAAGTCAGTTTAATGTTTGTTCAGTTCAAATCAATAAAAGTGTAAATTTTGACACTGTGGAAAAAATTCCACAACAGCTCAGGGTGTCCATATATACAGCATGTATGGTATATTTATAAATATCTAAATATATCAAAAGTTTGGTGCCAGTATGACTTTGTTTTTGAAAAAGTCACTTACAAAAGCTGCATTTATTTGATACAGAAAACAACATATACTGTACCTTACCTGTCAAGCTGTCAAAAAAATATTGTTTCATATTTTTAAATGTTTTTAATGAAGTCATTTATTCTTACCAAGACTAAATGTATTTACCATTGTCACGATAGGTATTGGGGAAAAACACAAAGAGAGGGTAGATCCAAATGCAGGTAAGGGTTTTATTTAAACAGAGGGGTAAATACAAAATAAACAGTCATGAGAGACAAATCAAACAAAAAGGGAACCGGATGAAACGGGGAACTCGGAAGAATGGAAAGGTAGAGGAAGTCTGGTGGAACGAGAGAATGAGACACATAGGGTAAGACAAAGCAAGACTGATGGACCTGAAACACAATGACATCAGACAAGGACTCCGTAACATAGACTAAGACAGACTGGGTATTTATGCACAGAAGGATAATTGGGAAACAGGAGACAGGTGGGGTGAACAATCAATCACGTAACAAGGAGGAAGGTGACCATATAAGGGAACAGGAAGTGATCTGGGACAGACACCGTGAGAAGGAGGACATCTAGTGGAACCCCGGGGAACAACAACCCAGACACTGTGACAGTACCCCCCCTCTACGGAGCGGCTACCAGACGCTTAAAGACAAAACATGACACAGAGACCAGGAGGGAGGCGGACAGGTGGAGGCTCAGGGGGAGGGACGGAGGGCCAGAAAAGGAACACAAGGGGAACAAACACCAGAAATGATACATAAAACCGGGAGACCAGGAGGGAGGAGGACCGGAGGAGGTACAGGGGGAGGGACGGAGGGCCAGACTAAACTAAAAGGAACAGACAGAAACAGAACTCAAAAAACACAAAACATAAGTCCATGAAGGACATGTTGAGGCGTCCACTAGGACGGAGCAGATGACCACCACAGCCGTGTGGTCAAGGCCAGAGCCCTCCAGGGCGGAGCGGAAGACCACCATGGCCTTGTGGTCAAAGTCAAAGCCCTCCAGGGCGGAGCGGAAGACCACCACGTCTCTGTGGTCGAGGCCGGAGTCCACCAGGGCGGAGCAGAAGACCACCACGTCCTCGTGGTCACCACCAGAGTCCCCCAGGGTGGAGCGGACGACCACCACGTCCTTGTGGTCACCGCCAGAGTCCCCCAGGGCGGAGCGGATGACCACCATGTCCTCGTGGTCACCGCCAGAGTCTCCCAGGGCGGAGCCGAAGACCACCACGGCCTTGTGGTCACCGCCTCGGGAACTGTAACGGACACCGCCTCGGGAACAACCTCGGGCACCGCCTCGGGAACAACCTCGGGCACCGCCTCGGGAACAGCATCGGGCTCCGCCTCGGGAACTGCATCGGGCTCCGCCTCGGGAACTGCATCGGGCTCCGCCTCGGGAACGACCTCGGCCTCGGGAACAGCATCGGGCACCGCCTCGGGAACAGCATCGGGCTCCGCCTCGGGAACAGCATCGGGCTCCGCCTCGGGAACAGCATCGGGCTCCGCCTCGGGAACAGCATCGGGCACCGCCTCGGGAACTGCATCGGGCACCGCCTCGGGAACTGCATCGAGCACCGCCTCGGGAACTGCATCGAGCACCGCCTCGGGAACTGCATCGGGCTCCGCCTCGGAAACAGCATCGGGCACCGCCTCGGGAACTGCATCGGGAACTGCATCGGGCTTCGCCTCGGGAACTGCATCGGGCACCGCCTCGGGAACTGCATCGGGCACCGCCTCGGGAACTGCATCGGGCACCGCCTCGGGAACTGCATCGGGCTCCGCCTCGGGAACTGCATCGGGCTCCGCCTCGGGAACTGCATCCGGCTCCGCCTCGGGAACTGCATCCGGCTCCGCCTCGGGAACTGCATCCGGCTCCGCCTCGGGAACTGCATCCGGCTCCGCCTCGGGAACAGCATCGGGCACCGCCTCGGGAACTGCATCGGGCACCGCCTCGGGAACTGCATCGGGCACCGCCTCGGAAACTGCATCGGGCACCGCCTCGGGAACTGCATCGAGCACCGCCTCGGGAACTGCATCGAGCACCGCCTCGGGAACTGCATCGAGCACCGCCTCGGGAACTGCATCGGGCACCGCCTCGGGAACAACCTCGGGCACCGCCTCGGGAACAGCATCGGGCACCGCCTCGGGAACAGCATCGGGCTCCGCCTCGGGAACTGCATCGGGCTCCGCCTCGGGAACTGCATCGGGCTCCGCCTCGGGAACTGCATCGGGCTCCGCCTCGGGAACTGCATCGGGTACCGCCTCGGGAACGACCTCGGCCTCGGGAACAGCATCGGGCACCGCCTCGGGAACTGCATCGGGAACTGCATCGGGCTTCGCCTCGGGAACTGCATCGGGCACCGCCTCGGGAACTGCATCGGGCACCGCCTCGGAAACAGCATCGGGCACCGCCTCGGGAACTGCATCGGGCTCCGCCTCGGGAACTGCATCGGGCTCCGCCTCGGGAACTGCATCGGGCTCCGCCTCGGGAACTGCATCGGGCTCCGCCTCGGGAACTGCATCGGGCACCGCCTCGGAAACAGCATCGGGCACCGCCTCGGGAACTGCATCGGGCTCCGCCTCGGGAACTGCATCGGGCACCGCCTCGGAAACAGCATCGGGCACCGCCTCGGGAACTGCATCGAGCACCGCCTCGGGAACTGCATCGGGCTCCGCCTCGGGAACAGCATCCGGCTCCGCCTCGGGAACAGCATCGGGCACCGCCTCGGAAACTGCATCGGGCACCGCCTCGGAAACTGCATCGGGCACCGCCTCGGAAACTGCATCGGGCACCGCCTCGGAAACTGCATCGAGCACCGCCTCGGGAACTGCATCGGGCTCCGCCTCGGAAACAGCATCGGGCACCGCCTCGGAAACAGCATCGGGCACCGCCTCGGGAACTGCATCGGGCACCGCCTCGGGAACTGCATCGGGCACCGCCTCGGGAACTGCATCGGGCTCCGCCTCGGGAACTGCATCGGGCACCGCCTCGGAAACAGCATCGGGCACCGCCTCGGGAACTGCATCGGGCACCGCCTCGGGAACTGCATCGGGCTCCGCCTCGGGAACTGCATCGGGCACCGCCTCGGAAACAGCATCGGGCACCGCCTCGGGCACCGCCTCGGGCCCCGCCTCGGAAACAGCATCGGGCACCGCCTCGGGAACAGCAGCTGCCTGTCTCCTCCTCCGCCCTCTACGATGGGGAGTCGGTGGCGTTGAGTCGACCATCTTGTGCTGTGGTGCAGGGCTGGCGGCCATCTTGGGCTGTGACGCTAGGTTGGCGGCCATCTTGGGCTGTGGGGCTGGGCTGGTGGCCATCTTGGGTTGTGGGGCTGGGTTGGCGGCCATCCTGTGCTGTGGGGTTGGGCTGGCGCCCATCTTGTGCTGTGGGGCTGAGCTGGCAGCCTTGTCTGGACACTCTGGTGTGGTTGTTGCATTCCACTGGGCACGATGGTGCAGGTAATTGGTAAACCCCCAAAAGTCCAGTATCTCTAACCCCTTCATCTCCCATGAAGGTAAAGGATCATCCAGGCAATTATTAAATAAATCCTTTAGTGCTGCATCATTGTAACCTAGCCCGACTGCCATAGTCCAAAACAATTGCGCCAGGCCACCCACCTCACTTCCCTCTTGATGAAGGGTGATTAAGTTCTGGTATCTCCCCCTCCGTTCCTCCATGGTGGCTGGGGAACCGATTCGAAATCCCACACCGCTGGATCTAGGCATGACGGAGTCCTTCTGTCACGATAGGTATTGGGGAAAAACACAAAGAGAGGGTAGATCCAAATGCAGGTAAGGGTTTTATTTAAACAGAGGGGTAAATACAAAGTAAACAGTCATGAGAGACAAATCAAACAAAAAGGGAACCGGATGAAACGGGGAACTCGGAAGAATGGAAAGGTAGAGGAAGTCTGGTGGAACGAGAGAATGAGACACATAGGGTAAGACAAAGCAAGACTGATGGACCTGAAACACAATGACATCAGACAAGGACTCCGTAACATAGACTAAGACAGACTGGGTATTTATGCACAGAAGGATAATTGGGAAACAGGAGACAGGTGGGGTGAACAATCAATCACGTAACAAGGAGGAAGGTGACCATATAAGGGAACAGGAAGTGATCTGGGACAGACACCGTGAGAAGGAGGACATCTAGTGGAACCCCGGGGAACAACAACCCAGACACTGTGACAACCATTACTCCAGTCTTCAGTGATCCAACGACATGATCCTTCAGAAATCATTCTAATGCTTAATTAGTTGGTAACAATAGTTCTTTTGTAATTATGATTAATGTTAAAACATTTTTTGAAACTTAATATTGAATATTGAATGGCAGAATGGAACATCCACAAGAAAAGCACTTATTCAAAATAGAATCTTCTGTAACATTATAAATGTTTTTACTGTCATTTTTTTTTCAATTGAATGCAAATTTGCTTTATAAAAGCATTCATTTCTATTTCAAAACACACACAAATAAGTATACACACATACCCCAAGCATTTTAATGGTAGTATATGTGGAAATGGTAGTTTTGGGGAAACTGGTAGCCTTGGCCTTTTGGTTAATATAATAATTTAATAATGTAATAATTTCAATAATAATTAATATTTTTTTATTTTGTATTCTAAATAAAATATTAATAAATTAATCTTTGATGATCATAGGTTGCTATGGTCACTCTTTTTATGCATTAAACTCGTGAACATGAGAAAAATATGTGGTTCCCTCAACATACGGATACCATTACCTCAACAAAATGATATTGTTGCCATGACATTTGATCACATTCCCACTAGTTAATATGTTGTGGCCAGGACAAAAATAAGTGCACCGAACATGTCCCTGTCAGGGTGCGTACTACACAGAGGACTCAGAAGCAGAGTAGAGAAAAGGAGAATCTTTATCACATTCCCACTAGTTAATATTTTGTGGCCAGGACAAAAATAAGTGCACCGAACATGTCCCTGTCAGGATGCGTACTACACAGAGGACTCAGAAGCAGAGTAGAGAAAAGGAGAATCTTTTTTCTCACCACAAAACACAAAATAACATAAACAATAATAAAATGCTCTGGCGCACACAGAAGGGCAGAGGTCAGGGGCTGAAGGGGGGAGTGAAAGGTGGGTTTAATCTTAGAAATGTGGAACACCGGGTGGATCCTTCTAAACTGAGGGGGCAATTTAAGCAGTACTGACACCGGACTAAGCACCTTGGCGATGATAAATGGTCCAAAAAACTTTGGGTCCCAGTTTACGTGAGGGCAGTCTGAAGTTAATGTCCTTAGTAGACAACCAGACTCTCTGACCACTCATTTAAAGTGGGGGCTTAGTACGGTGACGGTCCGCTGATGCCTTGTTCCTCTCGCCAGTCTGAGTGAGGGCTTCTCTGGTGATCCTCCAAGTACGGAGGCATCTCTGAATAAATGCATGTACGGAGGGAACAATGGCATCAGATTCTCAAGAGGGGAATAGAGGTGGCTGGTAGCCTAAACAGCCCAGGAAGGGTGACAAACCCGTAGATGAGACCGGGAGGGAGTTATGCGCATTCTCTACCATGGTCAACCTGGAACTCCAAGATGACGGTTCAGCAGATGACACACAGCGCAGGACTCTCTCCAAATCTTGGTTTGCACTATCGGCCTGAACATTAGTCTGCGGGTGATAACCGGAAGATAGGCTCGCAGTAGCCCCCAGCTGTCGACAGAACTCTGTCCAAAACCTAGACACAAACTGGGGACCTCTGTAAGAAACCACGTTCACCGGGAGGCCATGAATACAGAAAACGTGATCTAAGACCGTAGTCACTGTCTCCCTTGCTGACGGCAATTTGGGGAGGGGAATAAAATGGACCGCCTTTGAGAACCTGTCCACCACAGTGAGAACTACCGTCTTGCCCCTAGATGGAGGCAAGCCAGTCACAAAGTCCATCGCTATGTTTGACCAGGGCCGACAACGGCTGAAGTAGCCCTGCTGGGGGTCAATTGGATCCCTTACCCGCAGCACAAATCGGATAAGCTGACACAAACCATCGAGCATCCTGTGCCATGGACAGCCACCAAAACCGCTGCTTGATTAACCTAAAAGTACGAGTTGCTCCAGGGTGGCAAGCTAGACTAGAAGAGTGGCCCCACTGAAGTACGCTAGTTCGGACTGACTCAGGTACAAAAAGCAGACTCTCTGGGCATTCAGTGGGAACAAAAGCATCACGTAGTGCCACGCGGACCTTGGACTCCACCCCCCAGGTGACCACAGCCACAACCCGTTCAGGATGCAAAATGGCCACCGGGAGGGTGGGACTAGCCTCAGCCTCAAAAACCCGCGACAGCGTGTCAGGTTCACCATTCTTAGAGCCCGGGCGATAAGAAATGGTAAACCTGAAACGTCCCAAAAATAATGCCCAGCGAGCCTGCCTGGAATTTATTCTCCTGGCGGTGCGAATGTACTCAAGATTCTTATGATCAGTCCAAAAGATAAACGGAAATCGCGCTTCCTCTAACCAGTGACACCACTCCTCCAGGGCCAGCTTGACAGTTAGTAACTCCCTATTCTCAATGTCATAGTTCTGTTCCGCGAATGTTAAACGACAAGAAAAGAAGGTGCAGGGGTGTATTTTCTCAAAGAAGTTGATCTTTGAGACAAAACTGCCCCAACCCCCACCTCTGACGCATCCACCTCCACAATGAACTGACAAGTTGGGTCAGGCGTCATTAAAATGGGGGCCAAAAAAAATCGAATCTTAAGGTTCTCAAACGCAGCTTGGGCCTGCAACGACCAACAGAATAGTTTCCTTGTGGAGGTGAGATTATTCAGAGGAAGAGCGATCTGGCTAAAGTTCCGAATGAACTGCCTGTAAAAATTGGCAAACCCCAGAAAGTGCTGGACCGCTTTACAACTATCTGCGGTGGGCCAATCAGCAACTGCCTTTACCTTGGCAAGATCCATTCAGATACCTTCAGGTGAGAGAATAAAATCCAGGAACGGAACCGACTGTGCATGAAACTCACTTTTCTCCAACTTAACGAATAAATGATTCTCCAGCAGCCGCTGGAGCACTTGCCTGATGTGCTGGACATGATAGTGCTCTTTCTGGGAAAAAATCAGGATGTCGTCGATATAAACAAAAACAAACGATCGACCATGTCTCGGAGCACGTCGTTGACAAGTGCCTGAAAGACCGCCGGGCAGTTGGAAAGCCTTACGGCATAACTAAATACTGAAAGTGCCCTTTATGGTTGTTAAAGGTGGTCTTCCATTTGTCCCCCTCCCTAATCCGAACCAAGTGATAAACACTGCGAAGGTCCAACTTCGTAAAGATGGTTGCCCCCTGAAGGAGCTCGAAGGCAGATGTCATCAATGGAAAAGGATAATGATTCTTTACCGTGATGTCATTCAACCCCCAATAGTCAATACAGGGTGCAACGAACCAACCTTCTTCTCCACGAAGAAGAACCCTGCCCCAGCTGGAGAGGATGAGGGACGGATAATGCCTGCTACCAGAGAATCATGTATATGCCTCTCCATGGCCTCCCGCTCCAGACCCGACAAAGAGTAAAAGCGCCCCTTAGATGAAGAAGTGCCAGGAAGCAGGTCAATCACACAGTTGTATGGGTGGTGTGGAGGCAGAGATGAAGCTCGTGACCTACTGAAAACCACTCTCAAATCATGGTAAGCCTCCGGTACATCCACCAAGTTAATCAGCTCCTGCTGCAACACAGAATGAGACAAGACAGGGGGGAAAGCATCACCCAAACACTGAGCTAAACAGAAAGGGCTCCAAGCCAAAATAGAACCACGGGCCCAATCAATATGAGGGTTATGTTTCACCAACCAGGTGTGACCCAACACCACTGGAGCGGTGGGCGAGTGAAAGAGGTGAAATCTAATCTTCTCAGCATGACTACCAGACAAAGTTAATGTGACAAACTGGGTGATGTGAGTGATATGGGTGAGATGGGTGCCGCAAAGGGTCCTGGCAGAAATAGGTTCGGCCAGTGCAACGTCCGAAATCCCTAGGCGAGTTGCCAATCTGGAATCTATGAAGTCGCCCTCCGCTCCAGAGTCAATCAATGCCGAAACCTGGAAAACAGCTCCCCCAAACTGTACTCAAGCTTGGAACTCTGAACGGCCACCGGGTGGCAGTCTAGTTGTAGTCTACCACGTGACCCACCTCACCACAGTACAGACAGAGCCGATTATCCAAGCAACGGTGTCGCTCTCCTATTGTCAGCCATGCTCTCCCAATCTGCATAGGCTTCTCCTCCTGGAAGATGCGGCGTTGAGACATCGTGTCACATGCTGCTCCATACGGGACTTCGGTGACATGTTCATGGGGAATTTCCTTCTCTTCGGTGCCGAGAACGGAGTGTAATCCAGTCGTCGACCCGAATGAAGAGGTCGATAAGCCCATCCAAGCCAGGGGGCAGCTCTAGTGAATAGATCGCGTCCTTCACCTGCTCAGTCAGTGATCCCAGAGAGCCTTCTCATTCCAGCAGCAGGACGCGGCGAGCGTGCAGAACTGAATGGAGTAACCGGACACCGACTGCTCTCTCTGCTGAAGCAGTGACAATGCCTGTGCTGCTTCAATACCGCGTGCCAAGCGGTCAAACACCTTGCGCAGCTCTATCGAGAATGCCTTAAACGATGCACAACAGTCATCCTTGCTGTCCCACATAGCCGTTGCCCACTCTCTCGCTTGACCAACTAGGAGAGTGATGACGAACGCCACCCTGGATTGTTCCATGGGGAAACAGGAAGGCTGTAGAGTCAAAGTCAGCGAGCACTGGGACAGAAATGACCGACATGAGCTGGGCTCACCCGAGTATGGAGCGGGTGGATTGAGTCACGGTTCCACGTGGCGAGGAGCAGGTGGGACAGACGGGGCAGCCGAAGGGTTGGCCTGCAGCTGGTCAAGCCTTTCGGCTAGCTGGTTGAGTTGGAGAGAGATCTCCGAGTAGGCGCGTCGAGAAGCTGCGATTTCCTCCTGCTGTCGATCCAGAAGAGAGCCCTGCTGCAGAAGAGCTTGGCACAGCTCCGTTTCCTCTGCTGAATCCATTTATGGTGAGTAGATTCTGTCAGGGTGCGCACTAGACAGAGGACTCAGAAGCAGAGTAGAGAAAATGAGAATCTTTATTCTCGCTTCAAAACACAAAATAACATAAACAATAATAAAATGCTCTGGCGCACACAGAGATCTCCGAGCTGGCCGGCACACTGCAGACAACTCTCGCTGCCGGATCTCCGAATTACGGATCCTTAGACGGGAAAACAGAAGGTGAGACAGAGACTTGGAACCATACAAAACATGGGCAAAGACAAAACAATCTAGTCAAGATGACAGACAGAAAAGCAGAGACATATAAGGGAGTGGGGGAATGAGCGACAGGTGGGGAAGAATCAGCTCGTGATCTGCACAACCCCGCCACGATCAGCGCTGATTGCCCAGGCCACGAGCTACCGAACAGACAAGACAACACGGACCGCAGGGGAAGTTGAGACAGCACCCTGCACCGTGACAGTCCTCTCCCAGTCACCATACTTTTGCGTAGCTTTTGTGTAACTTTTTCAAATCTCGGCTGGTCTTGCTTGTCTGTTTTTAATACAAAAAGTTCTAGTTTCGTCAAATGTAAAGCCCTTTCACACAAAATTTTTAAATGAATAAGCCTCAGCCAAAGACAAAAGCTCAAACAAACCTTTTAGATGTTCTCCCATTCTGGATTGCATGAAGAATAGGACGCAGGAGAAGAGAGTTTAACACTCTTCAGCAATAAAAATAGGTTATGTCATTTGCAGTTTACAATAAGAAAGAGCAAACTCTTAAACTGCAGGTTTTAACTCTTTTAACAAAGTATGCCAGCGTATTCATATAATAGTACCCACAAGGGGGCAGTTGATGTCAACTGTGTAATTATTTATTGAGTGCTTACAGTAAACACCACCCCAGTATAGAGCGGAAATGTGGCTGGGCAGAAGGTCCCTTCTTATTGTTTGAAGGCAGAAGGAAAAGCCGCACCCTTCATCAGGCTGTCATGGGTCACACTGGGATAAAACCAGACCCAGAACACTGTGAGAGATTATTTTTATGTAACATTTAATGAATCTATCTATTAATAGGCCAATACATTTTCAAAAAAATCAGCTGACTGAATTCTGTGATTGTGTGATTATTCTGTGTATGTCAAAATCACTTTAAGTAAACAATTCACACACACACACACACACACACACACACACACACACGCACACACACACACACACACGTTTGTTTTTGTGAAAAGTGGGGACAACCCATAGGCATAATGGTTTTTATACTGTAAAAACTATATATTCTATGGCCCTACACTGACCCTACACCTAACCCTAACCCTCACAAGAAACTTTGTGCATTTTTACTTTCTCAAAAAAACAAACTCATTCTGTATGGTTTATAAGCGTTTTGAAAAAAGGGGACATGGGTAATGTCCTCATAAGTCACCCTCTCCTTGTAATACCTGTGTCATACCCATGTCATTATACAGAGTTGTGTCCTGATATGTCACAAAAACATGCACACCTACACACACACACAAACACAAAACAACTTTTTTTGAAAAAAAATAAATAATAATAATCAATAGAAAAGTTAGTAAAAAGTCATTGCAAAATAATGGCTCTGACATGAAGCATAGTCTCTACAGACGTTTGTTTGCAGATGCTGCTTGGTTTGACATTCTGTTATCAAATGCAATGACATTCAGACTGTTAAAGTGCCAGAATACTTTTCGGGTCTGCTGGCATCTGGTATCCAAAAAATAAAGAGACGGTATTAAGCACTCTTGAAAAAAAGGTCAAAGTTCAGTTCTTTTTAGTTCTGGCTAGTGTGAAGTCATTTTTATCTTCGAAAACACATTTCTTGCAGACGTCTAGAACAAAGAGGTCTGTGGTTAAAAATACACCTCCACCCAACTCTGTTACAGACTCAGCTTATAGACATGTCCTGGAATAATGCTGTCGGCTGCAAGAAGTGTGAGCTATAATATGAACAATAACACTTAAATGACATTGTTAATAACTGAAGCGTGATCATAAATAAAGTTTAAAGTGTAAAACAAAGAAACATTTGGATATTAAATGAAAAAGATTCTAAGATTTTAGACTCTGCACTTTTTGGGGATCATTAGAAATGTCTGACACTGACACATTTTGTACTGGCTTTCATTAGGCCCACAGATTGAAACTTTCTCAAATCATAATTGATCACATTAGTCTTTAGGTTTTACACACAGTTGTGTTTCTTTGAAAAACCATTTGTCCTTGCAGCCTGAAAAATTTTGACTCAACATTGTCTTAACAATTAGTTTGTATTATTATATCTGTTAAGTTGCAATAGTGGTGTGTTTGAGGATGAGTGTGTGTGTGTGTGAGGATGAGTTGTCGTGTCCCTCTGTGTTTTTGTGAGTTGATTGAAATGGACAGGAAGGGTCAGGATTAGAGAAACAGGAAGCTGACATAAGGAAGTATCGTGCGTCACACAGATATTCACGTACTGCTTAAAGACATTCCAGACTCAACTCCGAAATGGAGTTTTTCCGCAGTTCTCCAATGAAACTCCTGCTTTTTGCTGGTAAGTCGCTTTGATTACCTTCTGTGATCTCGATACAGTTAAAGTTAATCATTTAACTTTTTGTATACATCAAATGAACTTTTTGTATACATCTTATACATCATATTTTTCGATTGTAAAGACTCAGACCATAAGACATCACCATAAATAAAGCAAATTAAACTAAAATTTTAGTCTAATTTGTGGAAGATCATGACAAGTTATTAAAATGTTTACTCCAGACAACACTATTTTTCAAGATATATTTATTTTTATCTTTATTTTGAAAATGTTCACTGTCAGCTTTGTACATTTTCACATCTATCTATCTATCTATCTATCTATCTATCTATCTATCTATCTATCTATCTATCTATCTATCGGCTTGTACTGAGTCGGCTTCTACACAATACAAAAAAAAATCAACATTTATTATAAAGTTATTCTCCATCTTAAAGTATGCCATTGTGAATTTATTGTGTTTATGTATTGTGTTCATCACAACAACTATCGCAAAAATATGATTATACTGTACTGTCTGGAGGGCAGAATTTAGCAAAGTTTTGAACATAACTTAAAAACAAAGAACCATTGACAGAGAAAAGAAGAATGTGTGTAAAATTATGTTTATGTTTAATAGATAGTGTTTATAGTTTTATACTAAACTGTATAGACAACTATCCTTGAATATCCTCATTAAGTATGTGTGTCTTGGAAAATAATTGTGTTCCTATTTTATGTTACTTTTTAAAGCTTGGTTTTCAAGTGTTCTGGACCCATGCAGCTTTGCTGACATTTGTCAGTCGTGTCACCAGAATGCCAGCTGCATCGACTCCAAAAATGAATGTCGCTGCAGACAAGGGTTCACTGGTGATGGGATCAGCATTTGCCAGGGTTTGCCTTTTATTTTATTACATTAAAGCAAAATGTTAAATGCACTTAGGTGTATTGTTATTAGTTTAAGAGTAACAGATTCAAACAGAAAAGACTGTCATCCAGTACAATAAGTAGTTGAGTAGTTCACAAATCTTGTGAAAATGAGTGTAATAGTTTTTAGGGTCAATATCAAAGCGCTGCTTATATGACTCTTCACAGATGACAATGAGTGTGAGAATGAAACAATAATGTGTGGCCCAAATGCCAACTGCACCAACACTATTGGAGATTACTACTGTACCTGCGTGTCTGGATTCACTGCGAATGGAAAGCAGCGATTTAAAACTAATGATGGGAGTTACTGTACAGGTATGAATCAATCATATACAATAGAAGGGCTCCAGAAGGCATCTAGACACTATATAGATTATGTATGAATATGTATGAATACCAAGAAGTATACAAGTATACAACTGACTCTATAATAGTCAACCTGAGCTCGGCTGATCTTTGAATTGCAGATATTGATGAGTGTATGGATGCTGGTAGATGTGGACCCTTTTCAAAATGCAACAACACAAACGGCTCATTCACCTGCTCGTGTATGAGAGGTTATACGTCCCCAGCAGGGCCCTGGTTTAAGCCTAAAAGGGGGACGGACTGCAGAGGTGAGACCTGTAAAGTTGCAGTCCCCTCTCTTTGCTCTGCATTTTACATTTAATTTTCCTCCATGTGCTTGTTTTACATTCTGGCATATTAAAAAAAAAAATATTTAAATGAATAAAGAGTAAGCATTTCAGTAATATCAGTTGGCACACATTTCTGTGCATTTGTGTTTGTGTCAGAGAACCCAAAGAAGCACTGCCATCAGGACCAGAGATGTATTAATGAGGCTGTTAACAACACACTGGAAAGAGTGAGTTGCATTACTTAAGTGTAGTATTTACTTTCCATTATGATTTCACATAATGTTTGTATCAACCATTATAAACCATTTGAATTGTATGTATTTATGTGTAGATAGATTACAGTTATACATTTACATTTACATTTACATTACATTTACATTTATTCATTTAGCAAAAGGTTTTATCCAAAGCGACTATAATGTATAACATTACGTTAATGTATAACAGTATAACAGTTAATGTATAACATTATGTTCAATAATATATTTGTTTTTAATATAAAAAAAATAAAATACAAATTGTGACAGTGCTGCTTTATGTCCATCAGTGCAAGACATAACATTATCCATGTCTTTATTTTGAAAGTCTAATTTGGGTAAAAGGTCAGTGACTCGCACAATCAATGAGAACTGGATACCGTGAACAAATTTTGTCACGTGTCACAGGCTTTTCCTCTCACCTAGATACACTCTTCCTCTGGAAATTTTGTCATGAGATTTTTGCCATATAACAATCAGGATGAACAGAGTGTTTTATAAACTGTCATCAGTATTATATATAGAGGCTGTAGAGGAGCACTCTATACTATATACAGTATTTTCTTTTCATTTCTTTTTTTTAATTTCTTTTTTTACATTGCACGTCACAATAATTAAATCTATCAACTTTATTATTAAGACATCATTTTAAGCTGATGTATTTATATATTATATAAAAACAATGACAAAATATAATAATACTTATTATTATTATCAGTATTTTAGACAAATTAAATATGTTTACAGCTGCTTTTAGGTCCTTACTGAATTCAGTCTTTAATCCTGTAGTTTCACAGTTCTGACTTAAAGGGTTAGTTCACTCAAAAATCAAAATTAATATCTCACCCTCATGTCGTTCCAAACCCGTGAGACCTCCTTTTATCTTCGGAACACAGTTTAAGATATTTTAGATTTAGTCTGAGAGCTCTCAGTCCCTCCATTGAAGATGTGTGTACTGTCCATGTAAAGGTAAGAAAAACATCATCAAAATAGTCCATGTGACATCAGAGGGTCAGTTAGAATTTCTTGAAGCATAAAAAATACATTTTGGTCCAAAAAAAAAAAAAAGCAAAACAACGATTTTATTCATCATTGTCTTCTTTTCCGTGTCCGTTGTGAGCGCATTCACTGCACTGTATGATATCCGGTTCGCGAACGAATCATTCGATTTAATCAATTCTTCTTGAACCAGTTCACCAAATCAAAATGAATCGTTTAAAACGGTTCACATCTCGAATTGGCATTAACTCACAAATGACTTAAGCTTTTTTTTTTTTTTTTTTATGTGGCTGACACTCCCTCTGAGTTCAAACAAACCAATATCCCGCATGCACTCAAACACTACACTGACTGAACTGCTGTGAAGAGAGAACTGAAGATGAACACCGAGCCAGATAATGAAAAAAAAATTGACTCATTCACGAGTCAAGAACCGAACTGATTCTTTTGGTGATTGATTCTGAACTGATTCTGTGCTAATGTTATGAGCGCGGGTAAACCGAAGGCTTCAATCAAGAGCAATCATCGCCAATGACGCCATTACGTCGAGCACAAATTATTAAGTTATTAATGACTAATTTTGTAATTATAATAATAATTATTAATTATAATTATAATTTAGATTTTTGGGTGAACTAACCCTTTAAGTGTGAGAGAATGGCTTCCTCTGCTGGTGAACTTGTAGACCTGCAGCTCTTCTCATAGCAAATACTAGACAATTGTCTGATTCTCTATTGCATAATGGCTGGTTAGTTGCCTTGTTATAAGTGTGACCTCTTATACTAATAGACAAATAATGCTATAGAAGTCTGAGCAAGTTTACACCTATGCAGAGTTTCAACATGTTTGCTGATTATTTAAAGCAATGATATAAACATCTCATTGTGTGCATTTTCACTGTGATGTATATTCTTTCAAATACGGTCATTTCTGATGTATCTCATACCATCCTTCAAGTGAATTCTAAAACTCTCTTCCTCTCTCCGGGCTGTAGATGATTAATATGTCAACTCCAGAGCGTCTGAAAGAGATAAGACATCAAACATCAGCTGACCTCTCTCCTGTTCTCCTCATGTCCTACATCAAGGCCATGGCCAGCCATAAACGAAGTCCTGCAGATGAGTCTGAACATCCCAAGGAACACATCAATGAAACCATCACGGTAATTTATGTGCCCTTCCACATACAAGCAAGAAGAGAGAAACAGACCTGTTCATTTTAGTAAGCCTGAACGTTTTACACCAAAAAGTTTCAATTAAAAAGCATAACCCCCAAAGAAACACTAAATTAAGTCATAAACACAATTTATCGAATTAAACAAAGAATATTTAAGTATAGAATTACACAATTACATTACACCCTACAGTAGATGCACTTAAACCATTGTAGACTATATATGGCATTACTATATATAACAGTATATGTTCGTAAATTATGCATCTTTGTTTTGTTTTTTTCTGTCTTTATCTGATAGAATCTGGTTTTCAGTGTGAATAACTTAGTCGAGAAGGATGAAAAGGTAGAATGGAATAGGATAAGTGAGGATTTGAGGAAGTTTTACATCACCACACTCCTTCATACAGCAGAGAAGGAAACACTGGCACTGTCTGCTGGATACACACACACGACACAGATGCAGGTGGACGCCGGTGAAGTAGGTGAGACTTCTGAGGCCAATACTATAAAGCACCACATTTCATTTAAAAAAAAATAATAATAAATACCTTTCTGTGAATAGATCTTAACAGAGCTTCTAAAGAATAAGAATATTTTCCTAATCTGAAGATAATCATAATATTTTTCCACTATAAAGAGCAGAGATGGGACCAAGTCACACATGTGCAAGTCTCAAGTAAGTCTCAAGTCTTAACCTTCAAGTCTCAAGTAAGTCCCAAGTATTTTTTTCTTGGGCAAGTCAAGTCAAGTCAAGTCACAAGCTATGTCAAGTCAAGTCCAAGTCAAGTCACCTTAATACTGTTATTTAACCTGCAGAATCTGATCTTAATAAAGTTAAAAGACAAGATATAAGTAACTGTCAGTAAATTAAAATAATTTGGATTTGCATTGTAAATACTCATGTTCAGTAAAATACATCATGGAATCAAACAAAATTGTAACTTCCTAAAATTATTTATTTTTCACTTCTGCCAACAGTGTTTGAAATGTTTTACATTTTCAACATTGAGTCCATAAAACAAATAACAGCTAAACATCCAACAGACTCCTCTCTGAACACCTCTCTCTCTCTCTCTCTCACACACACACACTCTCTCTCTCTCTCTCTCTCTCAGAGTATAGAATATAAATATGTTGATTTTCAGTTGTTTCATACTTTTTTGTTATGTACAGTACAGACCAAAAGTTTGGACACAACTTCTCATTCAAAGAGTTTTCTTTATTTTCATGACTATGAAAATTGTAGACTCACACTGAAGGCATCAAAACTATGAATTAACACATGTGGAATTATATATGGAATTATATACATAACAAAAAAGTGTGAAACAACCCAAAATATGTAATATTCTTGGTTCTTCAAAGTAGCCACTTTTTGCTTTGATTACTGCTTTGCACACACTCTGCATTCTCTTGATGAGCTTCAAGAGGTTGTCACCTGAAATGGTCTTCCAACAGTCTTGAAGGAGTTCTCCGAGAGATGTTTAGCACTTGTTGGCCCTTTTGCCTTCTGTCTGCGGTCCAGCTTACCCCTAAACCATCTCGATTGGGTTCAGGTCCGGTGACTGTGGAGGCCAGGTCATCTGGAGCAGCACCCCATCACTCTCCTTCTTGCTCAAATAGCCCTTGATGCCTTCAGTGTGACTCTACAATTTTCATATTCATGAAAATAAAGAAAACTCTTTGAATGAGAAGGTGAGTCCAAACTTTTGGTCTGTACTGTACAGAACAAAAAAGTATGAAACAACTTAAAATACGTCATATATATATTCTGTACTGTATATATATATATATATATATATATATATATATATATATATATATATATATATATATGCACTTCTCATGATTGGGTAATCGCGGCAGCTACATTAGTTTTTCTGATTAATTGTTTTGCTCTATGAGAAAGACAAGGTAACAAAATATTCGGGGCTTATGCCCCCTTAGCCCAGTCCTAGCGCCGCCCCTGGAATGCGTTTTTTTGACGGCCTGCTAGCGGATCATTAGGGGCCGTTCACATCACGTCTTTAGCGCGCGCAAGTTCGTTATTTCCAATGTAGGCGCGCGGTATGCGCGCTCATAATGGAAGCAACGCGCGCGCATCGCACCGCATCGAGTTAAAAACATCTAAACTTTTCAGAATGCTGCAAGCGCACCGCAGGTCATGTGACAATAACTAACCAATCAGCTTCATCCTTTCCCGTATCAACGTTGAAAGCTCAGCTAAGATGAAGGAACAGCTGTTCATAGCTGTATATGGATTGCCATTTTGAAACGAATTTAGTGGCAGAGCTACTGCGAGCGATTTTTAGTGCTGCAAATCCATTTATACTTTGATGAAAATTCTACGACTTCATTGAGAGAGAGCGTGTCATGGATGCTTAGCAACGACAGACGCCCCAGCCGGAGCACTTCTGTCCCATCGCTTTGGGAAGAAGGAGAAAGCGGCGCGACTAGCGTTTTCCACGCGTTTTTAGGCGCGAACTATTGAAGACAAAAGCGATGACCCTCGGTACCTCTCAGGCTGACATGTTGATGTGATGTGATATCTGATTTAAGTGGGCGTGGTGTGTGTAAGGTAGAGAGGGCATGACTGATGATAGTGTCCTGATCCAGTCACGACGCAGTCTCAGCCTGCGCTCTAACTGAGTAATCAACTTTATTTAAAAAAAAATAATTTATATATTTTATATTCAAACTGAAAACATGATGTGATTAACACTCAAGTCATTCAAGTCATCGTGTCTCAAGTCAAGTCAAGTCCCGAGTCTTTAACTTCCAAGTCCGAGTCGAGTCTCAAGTCCTAAAAATAGCGACTCGAGTCGACTCGAGTCCAAGTCACCAAGTCACAAGTCCCCATGTCTGATAAAGAGTATTTTTTAAAGATTCCATGGAGGTTAAAGGCTCTTCGTGGAACCATAGATGCCAAAAATCTTATTGTAAGCGTATAGGGTTCAAGATGATGTCCAGGCAGAAAATTAGTACATCTTCAGTTTTTTAGCTTTTTCACTCTCAGAAAAAATAAGTAAATAAATAAATAAAATGTCCTCCTAAAGGGTGCATATTAAAGGTAGATATTAGTATCTAAAGTGTACATATTTGTACACTTTAAATGGATAACGCCACAGTGATAGCTTTTTAAAAAAATATAATTGTGCATAGATTTTTTAATCATTTCATAAAATCTTGCAAATTTCTAACTGTAAATATCTTGGATATAGCATACATTTCAAAAAAAAAAAAACACTTTACTTGGTTCACTGAAGGGTAAATGTTATTTGTGCTCAGATACAACAAGGATTTGGAAATAAAAATATATAATAAATAAAATCTTTAGAAAACCTGTATTCAACAACAACAACAAAAATGACATTTAACTAATTAATTGTATTTTATTGTTATTGTAATTTTAGAAAGTCAATAAAACAATTAATTATGTTTTATTTAAATTGTTATGTTTATCGTGCTCCATAATACCAGAAATGTTTCCATCATATTGTTAGAGTGGATTTTTGGCAACATACCTCATTGCAATTTAACACTCTTTTAGTTGAACTGTTTGTGATATATATATATATATATATATATATATATATATATATATATATATATATATATATATATATATATATATATATATATATTAATACATATATTTTTTTAAGTTGCTAATCTGTTTCTTTTCTAGAAATGAAACTATACACATTTGAACCCCACCAATTACATAAGCGTCCCGTTTCAACAAACATCCAAGGAAACTCCATTTCGCTGACCTCTAAGAATTCAAAAGAGGAAAACAATAACGGTTTGTGAAAGACTTTTCTTAAACGTTCACGGCAAACTGAATACAAATGCACCAAATTATTAAAATGTTTCTACGTCTTGTTCTGTCTAGGCAGCACCTCCATTGTATTTCTCGTTTATAACAATATTGGGGATCTTTTAAAGCCTGCTGATGACCCTGGTGTGGCCGATTACTCTCGCTATGCAGCAGCGGGTGAAATTACGGTCAATTCGCCAGTAATAGCAGCTTCCATCAGTAACCCAAAGACATTTGCACTGAACAATGTGACCTTCACTCTCAAACACACACAGGTGCAGTTTGGATGATTTATTGATTCATTTGAAATAGTTATGGGTGTGACTGTAATTTTAATTTAATGCACTGAATGAGTTTTACTTTTTCATAAAGGAGATAGACCCTGCCCACGATGAGACTAAGTGTGCATTTTGGGAGTATCCCCAGAGCATGATGGGACACTGGAGTTTGGCCGGCTGTGCCCGCACTCGTGTGAATGCCACACACACTTCATGTTCCTGTAATCACCTCACACACTTCGCTATTCTCATGTCCTCTGCTCAAGCCAATGTAAGTCTAACCTACTGCTGCCCCCTACTGGTACCCTCAGAAAATGCAGTGACCCCCAAGAAAGTACTTGGATGCATTAGATAATTATTTATAATTTTTATTTAAATTTGGTAAATAATTGAAATGTTAGGTCCACTAGGTTGTATTAGTGGTTTCTATGAATTTGTAAACATACATAATTAGAGCAGAATTGACTATTTGGTTTGAATCAATCCTGAATGCCGGTTCCTGCTCTGTTTTCTGTAGTTGCTTGCACACTATAATGTTCTGACGAGAATAACGCAGCTGGGAATGGTGATCTCCATCATCTGCCTGTCCCTGTGTATCTTCACCTTCTGGTTCTTCCGAGACATCCAGAACACCAGAACCACGATCCACAAGAACCTGTGCTGCAGTCTCTTCATGGCCCAGTTCATCTTCCTCGTGGGGATTAACAAGATCGCACACAAGGTTCACTCCTCACACTTTATTATTGTGTCAGATGGACGCATAAACCCTATACAAAAGTATATTAAGTACTGTAGGGCACTGTAATATTAATACATCATTGTTCACTGTGTATTTCAGTGGTTCTGCTCTCTTATCGCTGGCCTGCTGCACTATTTCTTCTTGTCTGCATTTGCCTGGATGTGTATCGAGGGCATCCATTTATATCTCATCGTTGTTGGTGTCATCTATAACAAAGGGTTTCTCCACCGGAACTTCTACTTATTTGGTTACGGGAGTCCTGCCGTGGTTGTTGCAATATCGGCAACTCTTGGCTATAAATATTATGGCACCAGTACCGTGTAAGTTTTTAGTATTTTAATTTAGTGGTATTTGTTAGGGAAAGTATTTGTTATTATAATTGTTGTTAAATTATTTTGTATTATTCTAATCATAAACACTTTGTAGTGCAAACAGTTTACAACCGACTGCTGTTTATTAAAATAAATGAATAAATAAATATAAATGCAAAATGTAAATAAAGCTTTTTTCTGTAAAATAAAGTGGATCATATTTAACCCAAAAATTAAAAATCTGTTAAACCAAGAAGTCGCTGGTAGCCATTGACTTTCATAGTATTATTTTTGTTACATTCATGGACTTTCTGTTTCCTTATTTGGTCATCTTCCTTTTCCTGTTTGGTTGATTTGATTAATCCCCCCTGACTCCATTCCCCTGATTACTTCCCTCGTGTTTAAATACCCTGTCTTTTTAGTTCCTCCTTGTCCGTGATTAATGTATTGTAATGTATTTTGTTGGATGTGCCCTTATTCTCCAGCGATCATTAAAATATTATATTAGTTACTGATTATATTATATTATATATAAAATATTATATACCCTTTTATATATCGTCTTCCTCGTGCGCCTTCATTACACAGCAGCCGTAACAATTTTATTATTCCCCTCATATTATGAGAGTCATTGGCTGCCAGAAAACATCTGGTTTACCAGCATTATTCAATATGTATTATTTTATGTTCAGCAAAATAAATAAACTCATACAGCTTTGGAACAACATGAAGAGTAAATGACAAACTTTAAAAATTTTGGGTAAACTATTCCTTTAAGCCTTGCATAACTCACATTTTCTTCAAACAATGTAAATCTACTTTTACATTTCTATCTCATGTTATTAATATCTTGTTAAGGTGTTGGCTGAGCACTGAAAATAACTTCATCTGGAGTTTCATAGGACCAGCCTGTCTAATCATTCTGGTGAGTATCAGCTCTTGTGTTATTGTAAAATACAGTAACAACTCTCATTCTGTACACTAAATATCAATACAGCAATCATTAACATTTTGAAGATATAGAAATCTCATAAATTTATCAAGATAAATTGACATACAAACTTTTTTATCAATAAAAAAGAAAGAATTAATAACAAAATATGCTGTTTAATTGAGCAAAATGATGCATATAGTTCATAATGTACTTTATTGATTGATACACTTTACATCAAAGCCAATGATCCCCTCCCAGGTTAATCTGCTGGCATTTGCTGTGATCATCTGTAAGGTTTATCGTCACACTGCAGTAAAGAAACCAGAAATCAGTCACTATGAAAATATCAGGTAAATAAATAATTTAATCATTTTCATATAGTGATAATAAAATAAATAAATAAACAAATAAAAATCAATAAAAAAATACTTTAAAAATATAATTTAAATTAAAAGAATGCATCTCATCCTCTGTAATGTTCTGATTTATTGTGTTAGCATGGTGTATTTGTTACATGTGACTTAGCTTGAACTCCATAAGGTATCTGCAAATATTCAGGTTCTGAGTAAAATTTCATTTTCTTAGGGCATGTCAGTGTATGTAAATTAACATTACAAATTAAACTACAGCATGAACTCAGAGCTTCAAACTACTTTTTTTTCCCTCAGGTCTTGTACAAGAGGAGCTATTGCTCTCCTGTTTGTTCTGGGAGTTACCTGGACATTTGGTCTCATGCACATCTTATATGAGACCACCCTCACAGCATATCTCTTTACCTTTGCCAACGTGTTCCAAGGGATGTTTATTTTCATATTCCTTTGCGTTCTATCTAGGAGGGTAAGGTCTTCTGTACATTTGTATGATATATTTCATTAATTATTATTCAACATTACTGTGAACCATTTTCCATCTGTAATTGCAAATGTTTTTTTCTTTTTATCATCAGATTCAAGAGGAGTACTACAGATTATTCAAGAATGTTCCATGTTGTTTTGAGTTTCTGCAATGAACTTTATCAAAAGAGAAATTGACCAAAGCTCCAGCCTGCAAATGCTTTTAAATCTAAGCATTGTATAGATGTACTTAGGAAAGTGTGTGACACAGTTCCAGTATATTTATTTTGAGAGAAATGTATTAACTAAATTGTTACTGCATGCTATGATCTATAAGTTGCATAACCAGTTGCAGCCAGTAGCTACAGGTTTTACAGTCAACAGCATTATTATTATTATTTTTTTCTTAGATTATATTATTAAACCTGATTCCAAAAAAGTTGGGATATTGTACAAATTGTGAATAAAAACATAATACAATGATGTGGAAGTTTCGAATTTCAATATTGTATTTAGAATACAACATAGATGAGATATCAAATGTTTAAACTGAAAAAAAGATAGGTAAAATAAGTTGATTTTAAATTTCATGGCATCAACACTTCTCAAAAAAGTTGGCACAAGGCCATGTTTACCACTGTGTGGCTTTGTGTACCACTGTGTGTCCCCTCTTCTTTTTATAACAGTCTGCAAACGTCTGGGCACTGGGGAGACAAGTTTGGGAATAGGAATGTTTCCTATTCTTGTCTAAAACATGCTTCTGGTTGCTCAACTGTCTTAGGTCTTCTTTGTAGCATCTTCCTCTTTATGATACACCAAATGTTTTCTACACGTCTGGATTGGAGCATATGTTGTTCTAGAACTTGGATATACCTTTCAGCACTGATAGTGCCTCTCGAGATGTGTAAGCTGCCCATGCTCAACGCATTCATGCAACTCTATACCATTAGAGTGTAAGGGAAACAGGTAAATTTAGGTCAAAGGGAATCATTTAAGATTTTAAATGGAATTTACGGTGGATCACTGAGACGCCCTGTGATTCACTGAACAAGCCGTTTAACATCAAATGTGCACTGGATATTAATATCCAAAGTATAGTGTAGCCTGTGTAAAGGGGGTTCCCTTTGTTGTCGTTTAAAAGGGGGTTTCCCGAGGTTGCTGATTGGCTGGAAGTTCAGCAGTCATTGAAGCGAAATCTTGGGAAGCTCGTGGTTGGGCATTGGCTGAAGACACAGAGCTGTGGGCTGGTTGAGGTTGAAGGGGCACTCGAGGTCAGACTCGGAGACATGGCGTTACAAAACTTAACTCAGAACACGAAACTCTCAAATGGAAAAGAAAAGAAACTAAAGTAAAAAAAAAAAAAAAAAACTGAAGTAACATTTGATATTACTAGGTGGTGTTTCTTCTCATCGTGGCTAAGTAGCAGCAGGAGTGCAGGCAGTGATGACTAAAAGCAAGGCCAATAGCAAAATCAAACAAAGCTAAAAGCGAAATTTGAAGGTGGCCTGAGTATTTAAACTGGCCTTTTGGCCACACCTCCTATGTTGTCTTGACCAATTAGAGGTAACACTTTAGAATACTGTTTCTTACTCACTACATAACTAATAAGGAATTATTGAAGAACTAACAGGTGATTATTCATTAACACTTAACTCACTACTGTTAACTACTAAGAAAGATGTGTTAACTAATCAGTATGTAATATAATTTTATGGATATATTAAGTAACAGTTAGCTAATCAGTAACTAATATATTATGTGATACCTCCTGAAGAACTACTATTAATTATCTACTAGTTAAGGTTCAAGAAAAATAACTATGAAGTAACTACTAATGAACAGTTTTACACAATTACATTGAATTGTGACCTTTTCATATAAATGTTATAAGCAATAATAGTAGTAGTATGAAAATGCAATATTAATAAATGCAATACATTTTATAGAGGTTTTGCCTATGTAGGAAATTGTTTTGTGAGTGTGTTTTGTAAGAAATCAGCTTCCAATAGGAACCCAACCAATAATTGTTCTAGTGGCGTTAATGTTGAAGCTGTTATGTGAAAGGGTTGGTTATCTTGCTTCTGACTTGTAACACTAGGACTTGATTTACAACATCGTTTTGCCTTTCAGAGGAATTTGGCTCATGTTTCAACCACGGTCCTGATCGACTCTTTAATTTGTCTGGTTTAGGTCTGATACGCTAAAAGAGATGCAGGCTTCTGAACTGAGCGCTGATAAAAACTTGTGTTGTCCTTGTGGCGTCCAAGTTTTCCAAATATAACTTCAAATTTTCACAGAAGTGTTCCACTTCGCCACAGTCCATTTTAAATGAACCTTGGCCCAGAGAAAACGCCTGTGCTTCTGGATCATGTTTAGATATGGCTTATTTTTTACCTATAGAGTTTTTGCCGGCAACGGTGAATGGCACGGTGTATTGTGTTCACCGAAAAAATGTTCTTGAAGTATTCCTGAGCCATGTTGTGATATCCATTACAGTAGTATTCATGTATGTGATGCAGTTCCGTCTAAGGGCCAGAAGATCACGGGCATCCAGTATGGTTTTCCAGCCTTTACCCTTACACACAGAGATTGTTGCAGATTTTCTGAATCTTTGGATGATATTATACACTGTAGATGATGATAATTTCAAACTCTTTGCAATTTTTCTCTGAGAAACTCCTTTCTGAAATTGGTCTACAATTATTTTGCTGCAGCATTTAGGGAATTGGTGATCCTCTGCCCATCTTGACTTCTGAAAGATACTGCCACTCTGAGCAGGGGCGTGTCTAGAGGGGGGGCACGGGGTGGCACTGGCCCCCCCTGAAAAATGATTGCCCCCCTCCCCAGTGCCCCCCCTCCAATCTCATTGGGCTAGATTTACTGTCAACCTGATAATGCCCACCGCACCATTGGACCAGAGTGTTGTCAATCACTTCTTGATTTGAGACTGGCGCGAACCGGCGCGAACCGGCGAACGCGAAGAAGCAGCGAGCGTCGCAGAGAGAGACACCACGTCCATGACGCTAACATAGTGTTTACGGTATGTACACACTAAATATATATTTGAAACATCGCATCGTATGTTAGTATTTAGTCTTATACTTTAGTGTGTGACTGACCAAGCTATGTATTAAGTTATATATTTTGAAATATCGCATCTTATGTTAGTAGTCTGATACTTTCATGTGTGTGACTGCTAACGTTAGTAGATTAGCTAACGTAACTTCGGCAGACTACTGAATGGAATTGACTTTGTCAGTGTTATTTAGCAGCAATGCACACACCACCACATACATTTAAAGTAGATAAATATTACTTTATCTGTTGTTTTAAAGACTAAAGAAAGGCACGATAATATTTTCCCAAAAAGGCCTGATAAACACTGAAATGTTTTAACGTTAACTAATACCAGCTACATGCAACTCTGTGTTTAGTTCACTTAATTTAAATGGACATTAACTCACCCTAAACCTGTTTCAAACATGTATGAGTTTCTTTCTTCTGCTGAACTCAAAAGAGAATAGAGTTAAGAATGTCGGTAACCAAAATCAGTTGATGAATGACACTGACTTCCATAGTAGGAAAAAAATAACATGGCAGTCAATGGGGTTCATTATCTTTCTGGCTACCAAGATTTTTCAAAATATTTTATTTTGTGTTCAGCAGAAGACAAACTCATACAGGTTTGAAATAACTTTAGGATGAGTAAATTATGACAATCTATTTAAAGTGAACTATTCCTATTATTTAGTTAAAATAAAAAATAAAAAAAAAGTTAAGAATGAAAAGAGGACCGAGTCAGACACAGCAATGGGAAATCCAAGGTTTCTTTAAGAAGAAACCATGTCAGGGACAGTCAGATGCAGTGCAGTCCAGTACAGGTCAGAGCCAAAATTCCACCAGGCAGGGTCAACAAATGAGTGAGCATGGAGCTACCAGGACAGTGTATAGCCAGCCTGAGATGAATAGTGAGGGCTACATCAGCAGCCACCTATCTGCAGCAACAGATGAAAGTCAAAACATAAACCTTTATGCATTTTCTTATTTGATACCTTTGCAGCCAGTTCACATGATACCACTTCATAGATAAATTTTTAAAATGGTATTATTTGATTTATGTTTTAGATCTACAAGGTGATGAAAGCTCCCAAAATTCTGAGGGAGAAGAAGACCAGTCCCTTATAAGGCTTCGCAGCAGAAGTGGTTCAGATTCCAGAGGTGATAGTGACAGAGAGCACCAACCAGTCCTATCTGCATCAGAATTTGCTGTTTCACTTGGACCTCAAGGTATATTGACAAATGTCATCTTCAAGAACCATTTTAGGCCATTTTAGTAGTATGGACATTGTTAATGTTGAAATGGCAGGGACTGATCTTTGCTTTATCAATATGTCTATTTATTTAGACATTTCACAATCCAGAGTGGTTGGTCCTATGTAGCCTAACTTAGCGATGTGTCCTAGAACACAGCAAGGAAAAAAAAGTAGGGTATTTAATTCTACATGGTATAAAGAATATCCATGGATAGAATAGAACTAGAAGGATCTGTAGTGACTTCCACTGTTGGCACGCATACAAGTGACCAAGATGACAAAGATGGTTTTAGAAAGAACATCTTCTATCCAATCCTTGACTCTGTTATTGGGGAATTGCAGAAACATTTCTCCAAGCCCAACTGCAACATAATGAGCGGTGTTCAAGCACTCCATCCTAACAGCAACAGCTTTCTACAAGAGTCACCCCTTTTTTCATTCGCAGAGATCTATGAGTCAAATTTGGATGATCTGAAGCATGACTCTCTCTCACGCACACACTCACTCACACTCTCTCTCTCTCTCTCTCACACACACACACACACACACACACACACACGTGTAAAGTTAAGAAAATGTGTAAAGTAAATAAAATAATGTTTAATTACTAAATAATGTCTGTGTGATTTTTATTTTTTATTGATTGGAACAGAACTGTGTTGTCTAATCCATACAAAATCTATATCATATACCAAATCATATCATAAAAAATCATCTACCATCTATATTAGAGCACGTGGCATTACACAAGATATTGGAAATCATGCTTAATATTTTCTAAACCAGTATTTATTTTCAGTTGAATTGGCCCCCCCTGACTGGTTCTTGGTCCCCCCCTGTGCCCCCCCATTTATAAAATCCTAGAATCGCCCCTGACTCTGAGAGGCTATTTTTAATCCCAATCATGTTGCCAATTGACCTAATAAATTGCAAATCTGTCCTCCAGCTGTTCCTTATATGTACATTTAACTTTTGAGCCTCTTATTGCTATCTGTCCCTACTTTTTTGGAATGTGTAGCTCTCATGAAATCCAAAATGAGCCAATATTTGGCATGACATTTCAAAATGTCTCACTTTCAACATTTGATATGTTATCTATATTCTATTGTGAATAAAATATATGTTTATATATGTTTTTTTACTCACAATTTTTACAAGTTTCCCAACTCTTTGGAATCGGGTTTGTATGTTCTGTATTCTGGACTAACAAAAATATTTTCTAAATCTAAGGCAGGTTCAAATTATACAAATAACTGGCCAGAATTCTACCATCTAGAGGTTCTCTGAACATAAATGCCAAGGGGTGTGCTGTTACGAATATCACGGAGAAAACTACAAATGGAAGTGATAGTCCCTATTCCCTTGCGTGAAATTATGTAGTCTTTCGAATGCACTTGACAAAAGGAGCAAGGTATTTTCATCATTATCTTCAGCTTGCATGTTACTGTGACAACACAGAATGGTGTCCATCAGCAGATTTGCCCTGTCTAGGGTATTGGATTGCTTTGGTGCTTTGATCTGGGGCAACCTCTAGGCAGTAGGAGGCAACTGACTAGGCCTGAAAATCTTCTACTCTCTTTAAAGAAGTGATAGCCAGCAAAAACACGCTCTTTAAGGTGAGGAATTTCTAAGAAATCTGTCAGGGACAGCACCTCTAAAACCACTCCTTTGGTCTTGTTCCAATGTCATCTGAGACTAGGTCTTTACAGGGGATCTGTATCTGGGGCTCATCTAGTTGTCCTGGTCTCCACTGACATTCAAGGCTATAGAAGTCATTTCTAGGTGCTGTTCCACCATCTGGGCTGGATATGTATTGGATCTGGGTGACTGCAGTGTCCCTCTGATCTGGATACAGACTGGATCTGGTGGCTATGGTCTCCTTGGAATATGAGAGAGACAAACTAACATTAGAGTATTTTTTCTAACAATTTAGCAAGTACATCAGGTGTTAGGGGAAGTGTTCCCAGTTCCGGTTTACCTAATTAATGCAGCATAAAAATACTTTTACAGATTTGGGTTTTAGAAGCATATTAGTGCATTATGTGTCAGCCAGTTTAAAGAGATAAGTCTTTAATCTAGATTTAAACTGACAGAGTGTGTCTGCCTCCCAAAAAATGTTAGGAAGGTTATTCCAGAGCCGCCCACAGTTGATTATGAAATGGCCAGAGTTTTGAGAAGGCAGTGGACATGGAAAACTATAATTTAACAAGAGTTTGTTCATATAATGAGGTGCTAAACCATTCAGGCCTTTATAAGTAATAAGCAATATTTAAAAATCTATGTGATGTTTGATAGGGAGCCAGTGCAGTGTTGATAGAATCGGGCTAATATGGTCATACTTCCTGGTTCTAATAAGAACTGTAGCTGCTACATTTTGGACAAGCTGGAATTTGTTTATTAAGTGTGCAGAACAACCACCCAATAAAGCATTACAATAATTTAACATTGAGGTCATGAATGCGTGGATTAATATTTCTGCATTTGACATTGAGAGCATAGGCCATAATTTAAATATATTTTTGAGTTGGAAAAATGCAGACTGATCCTAACTGATGACAAAGAATTGACAGAGCAGCCATCAAGTCTTAGACAGCGTTCTAGGTTATTATGGGAAGTCGTGGCCTAATTGGGAAGTCGTGGCCTAATGGTTAGAGAGTCGGACTCCCAATCGAAAGGTTGTGAGTTCGAGTCCTGGGCCAGCAGGAATTGTGGGTGGGGGGAGTGCATGTACAGCTCTCCCTCCACCTTCAATACCACGACTTAGGTGCCCTTGAGCAAGGCATCGAACCCCCAACTGCTCCCCGGGCGCCGCAGCATAAATGGCTGCCCACTGCTCTGGGTGTGTGTTCACAGTGTGTGTGTCTGTGTTCACTTCTCTGTGTGTGTGCACTTCGGATGGGTTAAATGCAGAGCACAAATTCTGAGTATGAGTCACCATACTAGGATGAATGTCATGTCACTGTCACTTTTCTTTTTTGTATTACATGCAGAGTTTTTAGATCCTATAATTACCCATCATTCAGTTTTTTATATCAACTATGCATTCCATTAGTTTTTCAAATTGGTATGTTTTGCCGGGCCGCAAAGAAATATAGATCTGAGTATCTTCAGCATTGGAAGCTAACACCATGTTCTCTGATGATATCTCCCAAGGGTAACACGTAAAGCGTGAAGAGTAGCGGCCCTAGTACTGAGCCTTGAGGTACTCCATACTGCACTTGTGATTGATATGATACCTCTTCATTCACTGCTACGAATTGAGGTGCTCAAAAATAAGTATGATTTAAACCATGCTAATGCACTTCCATTAATGCCACAAAGTTTTCTAGTCTATGCCAAAGAATGTTGTGGTCAATAGTATCAAACGCAGCACTAAGATCCAATAACACTAATAGAGAGATACAACCATGATCAGCTGATAAGAGCAGGTTATTTGTAACAATAAGGAGAGCAGTCTCAGTACTATGATATGGTCTAAATCCTGACTGGAAATCCTCACAGATACCATTTTTCTCTAAGAAGGAATATAATTGTTGGAATACTACCTTTTCTAGTATCTTGGACAGAAAATTGAGATGCAAGATCAGTCTATAATTAACTAGTTCTTTGGGGTCAAGTTGTGGTTTTTTGATGAGAGGCTAAATAACAGCCAGTTTGAAGGATTTGGGGACATATCCTAATGACAATGATGAATTAATAATAGTCAGAAGAGGATCTATGACTTTTATGACTTCTGAAAGCACCTCTAAATCACATGTTATTGGTTTAGATGATTTAACAAGTTTATAAAATTATTCCTCTCCTATAGTGTGTTGCATATATATGTATAGTCTCTTGCAACTGTCTGATGCAATTCTGTAGCTGATGGCTGAATGGTTAAAATTGTATCTCTAATAGTATTGATTTTAGAAGTAAAGTAGTTCATAAATTACTCATTCATTACTGCTGTGATGTTGGGAAATGTCAACACTTGTTGAGGATTTATTTTTCGTTAATTTAGTCACTGTATTGAATAAATACCTGTGGTTATTTTTGCTTTCTTAAATTTAAATTAAATTAAAAAAAAAAAAAAAAAAAAAAAAAATATATTCTTCTAAAAGAGAAGAAAAGTAATGGGACCTAGAAGTTTTTAATGCTTTTCTGTAGGATAGGTTACATTTACATTTAATCATTTAGCAGACACTTTTATCCAAAGCGACTTACAAATGAGAACAATAGAAGCAGTCAGGTCAACAAGAGAACAACAACAGTATACAAGTGCCATGACAAGTCTCAGTTAGTCTAGTATAGAACACATAGGTATTTTATTTTTATTTTTAAATGAAAAGACAAGAAAAGGAAAAGTGCTGGTGTTAGTTGGTTAAGTGCAAGCGAAAAAGATGAGTCTTTAGATGTTTCTTGAAAATAAGTAAAGACTCAGCTGTACAAATTGAGATTGGGAGGTCATTCCACCAGCTGGACACAGTCCAGGAAAAGGTCTGTGAGAGTGATTTTGAACTTCTTTGGGATGGCACCACAAGGCGTCGTTCACTTGCAGAGCGCAAACTTCTGGAGGGCACATAAGATTTAACCAGTGAGTTTAGGTAAGTTGGTGCCATGCCAGTGGTCGTCTTGTAGGCAAGCATCAGTACCTTGAATTTGATGCGAGCGGCTACTGGTAGCCAGTGTAACCTGATGAGGCGAGGAGTAACGTGAGCTTTTTCAGGCTCATTGAAGACAACCCTCGCTGCTGCATTCTGGATCATTTGCAGAGGCTTGACAGTACATGCAGGAAGGCCCGCCAGGAGAGCATTACAATAGTCCAGTCTGGAGAGAACAAGAGCTTGGACAAGAAGTTGGGTTGCTTGCTCTGACAGGAAGGGTCTAATCTTCCTAATGTTGTATAAGGCAAACCTGCAGGACCGGGTCATTGTAGCAATGTGGTCTGTGAAGCTTAACTGATGATCCATCACAACTCCGAGTTTTCTGGCTGTCCTCGAAGGAGTTATGGTTGACGAGCCCAGCTGTATATAGAAGTTCTGATGAAGCAATGGGTTAGCTGGAATCACCAGGAGTTCTGTCTTCGTAAGGTTCAGCTGAAGGTGAAGGTCATTCATCCAGCTAGAAAAGTCACTCAGACAGGTTGAAATGCGAGCAGCTACCATCGGGTCATCTGGCTGGAATGAGAAGTAGAGTTGGGCGTCATCAGCGTAGCAGTGATAAGAAAAGCCATGCTTCTGAATGACAGATCCTAAAGATGTCATGTAGATGGAGAAGAGAAGTGGTCCAAGTACTGAGCCTTGAGGAACCCCAGTAGCAAGGTGGTGTGACTTTGAAACATCACCCCTCCAAGACACACTGAAGGATCTGTCAGAGAGGTAGGACTTAACCCACAGGAGAGCAGTTCCAGAGATGCCCATCTTTCTGAGGGTGGACAGGAGAATCTGGTGATTAACAGTGTCAAAAGCAGCAGACAGGTCCAGTAAGATGAGAACCGAGGATTTTGAAGCTGCTCTTGCTAGTCGCAGGGCTTCAGTAACCGAGAGCAGAGCAGTCTCAGTTGAGTGGCCACTTTTGAAGCCAGATTGGTTACTGTCCAGGAGGTTGTTCTGTCCAAGGAACATAGAAAGCTGGTTGAACACAGCTCGCTCAAGTGTCTTTGCAATGAATGGAAGAAGGGATACCGGTCTGTAGTTTTCAAGAAGCGCTGGATTTAGAGATGGTTTCTTGAGCAGTGGGATTACCCGAGCCTGCTTGAATGCTAAGGGAAATGTTCCAGAGTGAAGAGAGGAGTTGATAATGTGAGTCAGCGAAGGTATGACTGAAGAAGAGATAGCTTGAAGGAGGTGAGTGTGGATCGGATCAAGTGGACAAGTAGTAGGATGATTGGACAGGAGAATTTTGGAGACGTCCATCTCTGAGAGTGGGGAGAAGGAGGATAAAGAGTGTGCATCGGTCAGAATCGGAAGGAAGAGAGGAGAGATTGATACACACTGAGGTCAGTAGAGTTTTTTGATTTCTGCCATTTCCTCTCTGCAGCCCTGAGTTTAGAGCGATGTTCACGGAGAACCTCGCACAGCCAGGGGGCAGTGGGGCAGTGCGTGCTGGTCTAGACAACAGTGGGCAAAAGTTGTCCAAGCTAGATGTTAAAGTGGAGCAAAGAGTGTCCATAGCACTGTTCATGTCCAGAGCAGAAAACAGAGAGTGGAGGAAGTGAGGATGAAACCACAGCAGATAGGCGAGATGGAGAGAGTGAGCGTAGGTTCCGTCGAAAGGTGACCTGCGTTGGAGTGTGTGCCACTTCAGGAGTAAGTGCTAGGTTAGCACTAATGAGGAAGTGGTCAGAGGTGTGCAGTGGAGCAACTGAAGAGGTGTCCACAGAGCAACTGCGCTTGTAGATGAGGTCCAGTTGGTTGCCTGATTTGTGAGTCGCTGTAGTAGACACTAGCTTGAGATCAAATGAGGAGAGCAGAGTTTTGAAGTCAGCAGCCTGGGGTTTATCTAGGTGGATGTTGAAGTCACCAAGCAGTACCAGAGGAGTACCATCTTCAGGAAAGTTTGATAGCAGCACATCCAACTCCTCCAAGAAGTATCCTAGTTGACTTGGGGGACGATAAATGACCACAAAGTGGATTTTAGCAGGGTGGGTTACAGTAATGGCATGTGATTCAAATGAACCAATACCTGTAGGTGATAGCTGAAGATCAAATTTACATTCTTTGGAAATAAGGAGACCCGTACCTCCACCCCTCCCAGTGGTACAAGGAGTGTGGGAACAAGTGAAATTAGTGGAGAAGGCTGCAGGGGTGGCAGTATCTTCAGGTTTGATCCAAGTCTCTGTCAGTGCCATGAGGTTGAGACCTGAATGAGTAGCAATAGAAGAAATGAAGTCTGCTTTGTTAACTGCAGACTGGCAGTTCCAGAGACCAACTGGAATAGAGAGCATAGTAGTAGAGGTCAGAGGGACATGGCGTAGGTTTGTCAGACAGGCCTTCCTGCGACGTACATAGCGTGCTCTCCGAGTGTTAGTACTGATAGTAGAGATCTGAAAGCACATAGTGACTACAAGTGTAAGATATATTTGAGAAGCTATACAAAAAGTAAAGAAAGTGAAAAGCAATACTCAAGTGCCCTGTCGGTGTCCTTGCTCGATGGAGTCACGCAGGTAGAGTCGATTGTCTTTACACTCGTCTGTCTTCACACGAGGAGGAGTCACACGAGGGCTGCCGTGACCGCTGCCGCGGTGAAACGTGCAGCTTTTGTATTTGCCTGATTACCTGTGATTGAAGTCAGCTGGCCACGCCTCACTATTTAGCAGATTGAAACTGGGCAGTCCCGCGATAGGCAAACGCAAAACCAAGCACCACTTTCAGCACGTATTTACCAGGGTAAGACACACACAACTTTGCTAGCAATGAGGATCACACAGTAGTCTAATGAGAAAACGACACTAAACACTCACAAGCTGCTGTCCTTCTCTGTCGCTCGACTGTTTCTTCTCTAGTTTTTCTGTGGATTTTCTACCTCTAGTTTTGTTTTCCTCCAGCTGCGCTCCCATTTTTTAGGCTGCTCTCTTTAGGGTGCGAGTATGCTCATTATACCATGGTGTCAGACTGTTTTCCTTAACCGTCCTTAAGCGTAAAGGAGCAACTGTATTTAAAATGCTAGTAAAGAGAGAGTCCATAGTTTTTGTTACATCATCAAGTTGTTCTGAGGTTTTGGATATGCTAAGAAATTCAGATACATCAGGAAGATAACTTACAAAGCAGTATTTTGTGGTAAAAGTGATGGTTCTACCATACTTGTAACAAGAAGTAGAATTTACAATTTAGCTATATGAAGTTTGCACAAAACTAAATAATGATCTGAGATATTATCAGTTGACTGCATAATTTCAACACCATCAACATCAATTCCATGTGACAGGATTATATCTAGAGTATGGTTTGACAATGAGTAGGTCCTGAGACATGTTTTCTAACCCCAATAGAGTTCAGAATGTCTATAAATGCTGATCCCAATGCATCTTTTTCATTATCAACATGATTATTAAAATCACCAATTATTAAAACTTTATCTGCAGCCAAAACTAACTCGGATGTAAAACCACCAAACTCTTTAATAAAGTCTGTATGGTGCCCTGGTGGCCTGTAAACAGTAGCCAGTACAAACATAACAGGGAATTTATCATTAACATTTGATTCTCTGGATAATTTTATATGAAGCACCATTACTTCAAACAATTTATACTTGAAGCCTGCCCTCTGAGAAATCCTAAAAACATTGTCATAAATCGAAACAACACCACCCCCTTTGCCTTTTGGACGCGGCTCATGTTTATAACAGTTATCTTGGGGGGTGGACTCATTTAAAATAATGTAATCATCAGGTTTTATCCAGGTTTCTGTCAAACAGAGCACATCTATATTATGATCAGTGATCATATTATTTACAAAAAGTGTTTTCGTAGAAAGGGATCAGAAATTCAATAAGCCAAGCTTCATCATTTGTTTATCCATATTGCATCTGTTTTTTTTTTTATTTGTTGAACCTCAATTGAATTATTACTCTTAAATTGGTTTGGACGTTTTTTTTTTTTTTTTTTTTTTTTTTTTTGTATTTTCTAGTTTGGGGAACAGACATCTCTATAGTGTGATATCTAGGTGAAAGAGTCTCTATGTGCTGAGAATTAACTAACCTCTGTGACGTGAAGCTGTCACGTACCATGATGCAAGGAACGACGAGAGAGAACCAAGTGCAGGTATGTAAGTTTAATAGGGGTAATCCAATCGGGGTAAACAGTCAAGGCAGGGGTCGAAACCAAAACATCAATCCACATAAACAAGACACGAACACAAGGCAAGACAAAGGCAAGACAAGGGCAAGAGTTGACGGACCTGTAAGACGCAAAGACATTAGACAAGGACTCCGTAACACAGACTAAGACAGACTGGGTATTTATACACAAAAGGATAATGAGGAAACAGGAGACAGGTGGGGAAGCAATCAATTACACAACAAGGAGGAAGGTGACCAAATAAGGGAACAGGAAGTGATCTGGTGACAGACACCGTGAGAAAGGAGGACATCTAGTGGAACCCCAGGGAACACAACCCAGACACTGTGACAGTACCCCCCCTCTACGGAGCGGCTCCCAGACGCTCCAAGACAAGACACAACACAGAGACCAGGAGGGAGGCGGACAGGTGGAGGCTCAGGGGGAGGGACGGAGGGTCGGAAAAGAAAAACATGGGGAATAAACACCAGAAATGTAACATAAAACAGGGAGAACCAGGAGGGAGGAGGAACGGAGAAGGTTCAGGGGGAGGGATGGAGGGCCAGACAAACTAAGGGGAACAGACAGGAACATCACAGAACTCAAAAACACAAAACAGAAGTCCATAAAGGGCATGTTGAGGCGCCCCCCAGGGCGGAGCAGAGGACTACCACAGCCATGTGGTCAAGGCCAGAGCCCTCCAGGGCGGAGCGGAAGACCACCACAGCCTAGTGGTCAAAGTCAGAGCCCTCCAGGGCGGAGCGGAAGACCACAACAGCCTTGTGGTCAAAGTCAGAGCCCTCCAGGGCGGAGCGGAAGACCACCACAGCTTTGTGGTCAAAGTCAGAGCCCTCCAGGGCGGAGCGGAAGACCACCACGGTCTTGTGGTCAAGGCCAGAGCCCTCCAGGGCGGAGTGGAAGACCACCACGGCCTTGTGGTCAAAGCCAGAGCCCTCCAGGGCGGAGCGGATGACCACCACGTCCTCGTGGTCGTCAGAGTCTCCCAGGGTGGAGCAGATGACCAACACGCCCCTGTGGTTGAGACAGGAGTCCCCCAGAACGGAGCAGCAGACCACCCAGTGACTTGACTTGGCTCTAGAGGGTCATCGGTGACTGGTCCTGGCTCTGGAAGGTCCACAAACACCTGACTCAACTCTGGAGGGTCCACTGGCACCCGACTCGACTCTGGAGGGTCCGCTGGAACCCGACTTGACTCCGGAGGGTCCGCCGGAACCTTACTCGACTCCTGAGAGTCTACGGGAACATGACTCGACTCAGGAGAGTCCACCAGTACCTGACTCGACTCCGGAGAGTCCACCGGTACCTGACCCGACTCCGGAGAGTCCACCGGTACCTGACCCGACTCCGGAGAGTCTACGGGAACATGACTCGACTCCAGAGAGTCCACCGGTACCTGACTCGACTCCGGAGAGTCCACCGGAACCTGACCCGACTCCGGAGAGTCCACCGGTACCTGACCCGACTCAAGAGAGTCCACCGGAACCTGACCCGACTCCGGAGAGTCCACCGGTACCTGACTCGACTCCGGAGAGTCTACGGGAACATGACTGGACTCCTGAGAGTCTACGGGAACATGACTCGACTCCGGAGAGCCCACCGGAACCTGACCCGACTCCGGAGAGTCCACCGGTACCTGACTCGACTCCGGAGAGTCCACCGGTACCTGACTCGACTCTGGAGAGTCTACGGGAACATGACTCGACTCCGGAGAGTCCACCGGTACCTGACCCGACTCCGGAGAGTCCACCGGTACCTGACCCGACTCCGGAGAGTCCACCGGTACCTGACCCGACTCCGGAGAGTCCACCGGAACCTGACCCGACTCTGGACTGTCTGTGAAGACCTGAGACACCTTGGGTTCGGGCACTGTCTCTGGAACGGTCTCGGGCACCGCCTCGGTCAAGGCATCGGGAACGGCCTCGGGCACTGCCTCGGTAACGGCCTCCGGAACCGCCTCGGGCACCGCCTCGACGTCGGGCACCGCCTCGGCCTCCGGAACAGCCTCGGTCACCGCCTCGGCGTCGGGCACCACCTCGGTCTTCGGAACAGCATCGGGCACGGCCTCGGCCTCCGGTACAGCATCGGGCACCGCCTCGGTCTCCGGAACAGCATCGGGCACTGCCTCGGGCACCACCTCGGGCATCGCCTCGGGCATTGCCTCGGGGACGGCAGCGATCCGCTCGGGAATGTCCTCCTGGACGACAGCGTCCCGCTCAGGAATGTCCTCCTGGACGACAGCGGCCCACTCGGGAACATTCTCCAGGTCTTGAGGAATGGTAGACGCCCGTCTCCTCGTCCTCCGTCCTCTATGACGGCGAGTCGGTGGCACCTGGACTGGCAACTCAGGCGTTGAGTCTGCCATCTTGTGCTGTGGCACTGGGCTGGCGACCATCTTGTGCTGTGGCTCTAAGCTGGCGGCCATCTTGTGCTGTGGTGCTAGGCTGGCGGCCATCTTGTGTTGTGGCGCTGTGCTTGCGACCATCTTGGGCTGTGGCGCTGGGCTTGCGGCCATCTTGGGCTGTGGCGCTGGGCTGATAGCCATCCTGGGCAGTGGTGCTGGGCTGACGACCACCCCGCCGGAAGAGACAGGAGTGGCTGGGGCATCCCACCGACACCGATACTGCAGGTAGCGCACGAATTCCCAGAATTCCAGTGTCTCTAATTGCGCCATCTCATCCAGAGACACTGGATCATCCAGCCCATCATTAAAATAGTCCTTAAGGGCCGCATCATTATAGCCCATGCCCTCGGCCAGGGACCAGAACACCTGAGCCAGGGCACCCACTTCATTGCCCTCTTGGCGGAGGGCGGTCAACCTCAGATACTTGACTCGCCTCTCCGCCATCTTGGCTGGGGAACGGAAAAAACGACATACCGCTGGTTCTCGTGTTGACGGAGTCCTTCTGTCACGTACCGTGATGCAAGGAACGACGAGAGAGAACCAAGTGTAGGTATGTAAGTTTAATAGGGGTAATCCAATCGGGGTAAACAGTCCAGGCAGGGGTCGAAACCAAAACATCAATCCACATAAACAAGACACGAACACAAGGCAAGACAAGGGCAAGACAAGGGCAAGACAAGGGCAAGACAAGGGCAAGACAACGGCAAGAGTTGACGGACCTGTAAGACGCAAAGAAATTAGACAAGGACTCCATAACACAGACTAAGACAGACTGGGTATTTATACACAGAAGGATAATGAGGAAACAGGAGACAGGTGCGGAAACAATCAATTACACAACAAGGAGGAAGGTGACCAAATAAGGGAACAGGAAGTGATCTGGTGACAGACACCATGAGAAAGGAGGACATCTAGTGGAACCCCAGGGAACACAACCCAGACACTGTGACAGAAGCAGCTAGCAGACGGTTGGTTTAACCAGTTAGTCAAGTATAAACTCTAAGACTATGTGCCATATTTCTAGAGAGAAGAGCGGCACCAACCCATGAGGGATGAAGACCATCTCTTTTAAACAGGTCAGGTCAGCCCCAAAAGCTTGTCCAATGGTCTATGAAACCTATGTCATTCTGTGGGCACCACTTAGACATCCAGCCATTGAGTGATGACTATCTGCTATGCATCTCGTCACCACGGTAAGCAGGGAGGGGACCAGAACATATTACAGTGTCTGACATCATGCTTGCAAGTTCACACACCTCTTTAAAGTTTTTTTTTTTTGTGATCTCCGATTAATAGAGAGGGAAGAACATGAGAAACAGATGAAGACATTTTAAAGAACAAGACAAGGGCTTTGACTGTCTTGCTGTCTCACTGCCCTCTCAGACAATGACTAAATACTTTAGGCAGCGTTTGCACACAGGGGTCCTTCCTGAAAATGAAATCAGACAGCTATCTCAGACAGCAAAATGGTCTAATGATCAACTAGAAAATGGAAAGGGTTTTGGCAATAACTAGGTGAATATTAATTTAATAATGTATACATGTCTTACTAAAAATAAAGTCAACCTTAGAAAAAGTATCTGCCTGAACCTTGAACCTGCCTGACATATCTTAATTTTATTGTCATCTTTGGTTGAACCCAGCCAAGAGTCTGACGAACTTCAACCAGTATTATTATTATGAGTTTGACATATTGATTAAGACTGTATTGAGATTTTTTTTTTTTTTTGGGGGGGGGGGGGGGTCCTTCCTTCCAGAGTTTGTGACATTACACACTGGCCGGCACTGGACCCAGCAGAAACGCACTGACAAACACTTTGCACATCCTTTGAGCTCCAGGGATCTGTGCTAAACTGTCACGAAATAACTACTCTGGCTCACTGTGGATGTTCTGGTTGTGTGGGTCACTGAGTGTTCGGACCAACTTTGCCAGCTGCAGCTCGCTGATTAGGACATCACACTATCAGTGCCCATGGTCACCGACTGTCTGCCCAATGCACATAAGACTTTATTAACAATTATCCAGTCTATGCTTGTGAACCAACTAACTGTTGCCATTTTTTTTACAGTGTGAAGTGGTTCTGTTTGTATATGGTAGATGTCCATGAGGGGCTGGTTTAAAGGGGCAAGTTTTGGTTAAATGTTTGCTACAGACAGGTATGCATTTCTTTTTATTTTGAAAAGTGTAATTGTGTTAAACACATTGTACTAATAGAACACACATTGTTGTTTGTGCTATTACATGTACACAAAGTCTAGTTGAGTTTAATCTTTAAAACACATAGTTGCTTTACTTGTAAGTGTTTTAAGAAATAGTTCACCAGTTCGTCTGCACATTCAGCCCTGCCAGATAATGGAAAATGAGCTTGGTTTGCTGTCTGCAAAATATGCTTGACCCCAAGGCTCTGCTCAAGCTCTGAGTAAGAACCCCTCCTCATAATAGTACAGTGTGGAGGAAAAAGAGAATAATTTAGAGGAGGAGAAGAGGAGGTGCAGGGATGCTGAAAGAAGCAATGACCGCTGCTTATATGGTCGTAACAAAGATTGACAGGACTAGATGATTAGGCTCCTCCAGAACCTGCATTGGAAACGTTTAATTAGTGAAAAGCATAAAGATGATATACATTCAAGACCATTCTAAAAAACTTTTATACTGGAATTGTCCAGCAATTTCAAATTACATGTGTGACTGTGCTGAATTTGTTTGTCTCCTACATGAAAGACTCTGCTATTTCCCATATATAACAGTAATCCATGTACAGAAGCATAAAATTGCTATGTGGCTACAATGTGATTCACAATTGCATTATCTCTGAATTGGCTTCTTAATTATGTAATAGGAATTTATCATTCTTACCTGAAAAATAAAATGTTATATTTTATGTTTTCTGAATTCTCCTGAAATCATTATGACTAGTAGATCATGTGGAGGCTGATGTTACCTCAAATCTGTGTCCAGGATAGAACAAACTGAATGCTACTGTAATGAAGCAGTAAGCATGCCATCTGAGATCTTTGATTGCTTTCTATCACCGACTTAGCAAGTTGTATTGAAGTGAGCTAATAAAATACTTTTTTGTCTTCTTTTTATCTGAGCAAAGTGTAGATTAACCTTTTACTCTCTGACTAAGTTCGGACTGCCAGGTTCATGATCATGAGATCTGCGTACGGCCAACATGAAACTCAAATGACTCGAATAATTGAAAGTATGGGATGTCCAGAATAATTAAATATTGCATACATGTTTTTAATCGGAAATACAGTCTGAATTTAATAGTAACTTGAAATTGGAGTCAGCTTAAACACAGAGTTAGAGAAAAACTGAAACGATGTCTCAATAAATTAAGTAAACTTTGCAGAAATGCAAGTAAAAGACCTAAACCCATTATACCTTCACCCGCGTCACTGGTTTCCTTTATGGGACAATTTGGTGGTCCTTACAAGTTCAAAACCCTTGCAGCCATGAGTGAGTGGAACACAGGGCACTGGCGGCATGTTTCTTGGATGGACTGTTTGACAAAATCAGTGACATAAATTACATTTATACCCATGAAATGCCAGAATTCTTGGATGACATAATTTACCCTGCAATTCACCTGGACATTTGCTGGAAATTGAGGTTGTGGGTGACATTCTCTATCCCTCCGTCCAATTCCCAAGTCTCCAAGTCGATCCATCTGAAGAACCAGAGCTTTACCTCTCTGCTGAAGAAAAACAGACAAAAGGTCTCTGTTTCTACTGCAGAGGTCAAGGGCATGTTGTCACCTTGTGTCCAATAAAAGCTACCACCACCAGTAAACAGAAGATCTGGTAGGTGACATCTCTATCTCCTTATCTTTTGGTATTTGCACTTTCTTTCCTGTGTCAGTGGCAGTTGACAGCTTTGCTCCTGTCAGAGTCGAGGGGAAATTCAACTACACTTATCGACTCACCAAAAGTGTTCAAAACAAATTAAATTCTAGAGCTTTCCCTATTTTTCAGGGATCACTCCCTCAGTGGCCAACAGATGTTGTCCTTCTTTTAAATGACTGGCCCTGTTAGTCTGGTTGCCTCAGGGAATCCTTGACTTTCCCTATATAATTCCCATATTAACTGGGTAGATAACACTAGCTTTTCTAGTTGTTCATTCTGCCATGCAAACTATCTTGTGTACTGTACTATCTTGTGAATTGTACTGCTGTTTCTTCTTCTGTGTTGCAACATGAGGGGGCATATTTTCCCGCGTCCCAGCCATATACCAGTATCTGCAGGCAAGCTACCTTTCTTCCTCCACATTGCCTGTACAGTTGAGCCATTGACTTCCTACCTGACACTTCTCAGCATAAGAAAAAGGGTGGTTCTAGCCTTCAGGCCATGTGGTGGGGGCCATCACCTGGGACATGGAGGCCTTGGGTCAGGCAATCACTATAGGCAAAAGACAAAGCCTATATTAATTTCCTACTTTAGTCACTATTCACCGAAAATGCTTGTAAAACAGTGGTTCTTCAAAATATCAGTTTGAGTTCCATGAAATAAATTAAGTTATACATGTTTGGATCTATTATATTAATACACATCAAGCACAAAGTCTGGGTTTCCCTTTACCTGATTTGTTGTTCTCTGTATATGTGCATTGGAATGTTTATGTGATTACCTAAATTAAAATATGTTCATAATTGTTGTTCAAAGATAAACAAACGTCATGTGAATTTGGGATGGCATGAGGATGAGGAGTAAATTAATGATTGATTGTTGCTTCTTTCTTTCTTTCTTTCTTTCTTTCTTTCTTTCTTTCAGAATTTTCTTTTTTTCCCTCTTTTTTGTATTCTGTCACAGGCAATGAAGTAAAACAAAGTTTTACAAAAAAAAAATTCATATTTAAGGGTTCACAATGGTAACTTAGATTAATGTATGTATGTGTGTTCATATTTAAATGAATGCTTGCACATCAGCTGTTCACAAATGTTTGATTTTGTTATTTGTTTAGTCGGTGACATGCTCTCCTAATAGGTTGTGATGACACTGTCTGTGATCACATTGACCTGTCTCACACCTTTGTCCCCTAGTTCTGTTTACTTAAACTGTTTATACAATATAAACCAGTGGCCTTTATGCTCATATTATAGCATTTACAGAATAATTTCATTTTAGGTAAAATTTTTCATTGTTTATAAGATCTATATGTATGTACCACTAATGTGACAATATCTACCTTTATGTTTTGTAATAGTTTGAATTTACACAAGCAAATGCGCACACTTCTTTTGATCAGGCATCAAACATATACTTTCTACTGTAAATTCTTTACTTTTTATACATGTTAGGCTGCAGCTAACCACGAACACTAAACAAAATCAGAATAATTAAATAAACTTGTTGCTTCAAGTTCTACGAATATATATATATATATATATATATATAATATAATTGTTTTTTTCATAGGGTCACTTTACCTGACTAACTGCATGAGATAAGGGAGTAGGAGGGAAATACAGCTCTCTGTTATAAAAGGTGCTGTCCAAGCTGCTTATACAACCTCTGGACTCTACCATGTGGCGATTTCATCTCTGTCTCCTGGTAGCCCTTGCTGGTGAGTACATAAAGGCCAGAACATATTTAAGAAAGATTAAACTGCATGTTTTAGAGTGTGGTCAGTAGATATCCTGGCTGAAGATTGTTTAGAACTGAGCACAATTAATTTTTCCATATACGTTTGCACTTTAATTCTGATTCATATGAAAGAAGGACAGTAATGCATCTCTTTTTTTCCCCATTAGCCAGTGAGGCCATCAATTACGGTATGGAAACACTATTATGTACATCACCCATTATTCTAAGATTTACTATAATATTATTTTTGATGTTTTATATATCTTTTAAGTTCATTAGGATTCATTCAGATACATATTAACATCCTGGTTCATAATTTTTCATTTCAAATTTCTGAAATTTCTCAATGGCTAACATTTTAGAGCCTTTCCTGAACTCTAAAAAAACCTATGAGTATAAATATGAGGGACTGGTGCGAGTGGGACGAGAACTGCCAGACTTGGTTGAGTCAGCGATGAAGATGAGGTGCACTTTTAAAATCATTGGCGAATCACCTCAAACCTTTGTGCTCCAGGTACCAACACTGTTGCTCCAATTCCATCATTTTCTTTTTCAGTCTATTCTAGCTAAGCAATCTGATATATTAATTCTTAACTCAGCAGATAGTAAGAATAACTAGATCACGTCTAAAGGTTATAAAATGTGCTTTTCCATTTAAGATCTCAAATGTAGATGTTGAAGACTTTAATGGCTTACCTGGGAAAAGTGTCTTCAGCCCTTCCCAAAAGCTCACTAAGCGACTATCTGCCGAATTCAGCCAGCCAATCGTATTTGAATTCTCCAAAGGACAAATTACTGACATTCGCACGGCACCTGGAGTCTCAAACACAGTTGTAAATATTGTGAGGGGGATCCTTGGATTTCTACAAGTCACGGTCAAAACCACACAAAGTTTTTATGAACTGGTGGAGGTATGAAATGTACATATTAATTGAACAAACCAGTCCAGTATTCCCCAGTATAACTCTATGGGGAAAACAAAACAATATTATATAGAATTTTTGTATTTCTTTAGTTGGGAATTCATGGTGTATGTCAAAGCAGTTACACTGTTGAGGAAGACTCCAATGCCAAAGAGCTGATAGTGAACCAAATGGTTGATATTGCCAACTGTCAACAGCCAGCTGCTTTATACCGAGGTATGGCTCTTGCCCCTGAAGACAAACTCAGCAAACAGGTGTGTTTCATTATATTTCGGTTGAATTTGAAAAGTATGAAAGTTCAACCTTGAACTGATCTGAATGTTGTTTAAATCTACAGAGAGGAGAGAGTGTGGTCTCAACAGTGAAACACACTTACACAGTGAAGTCCACAGCAGATGGTGGTTTGATCACTAAAGCATTTGCTCAAGAGCGCCAATATTTCACACCATTCAACGTAAAGGGAGGAAACTCCAGACTTTTGGCATTGTAAGTACTTGTAAGCAGCTAACAAATTGTTGCAAGACTGATTGTGCATGACGATATGTTACTTTTTCCAGACGGGACATAGAGCTTCTCAAAGTTTCAGACACAACTGACAAAATAGTGACCGGACAGATGCAGAGCAGAGGCAACCTGATGTACAAGACCGAAAAGGATCTCAGGCCAATTCCTGTTGTGATGATCAACCTGAACGAACCAGTGCCAAAGGCAAACCTCCAAGATCATGCACTCGTAAACATTCAAACATATTCAGGCATGTAGATTAACTCATAAACATATTTTGATTGTCCTACCCCAACAGATTTTAGATTTAATCAAGCGCTTGGCAGAGGCTAACATATATCACGTGGACAGCACAAGCAGCTCAGATATTCTGAATCTAATTCAGTTGCTACGTGTGGCATCACTTGAGAACCTAGAGCAGTTATGGAAGCAGGTCTCAGGAAATGATGAGCACAGGTATTTTCTTTACACCTTTCTAAGTACTATGCAATCCTATACCTTCTCCTACTGACTTCTTTTTTTGGTCTTCAGGAGGTGGTTCCTGGACTTGGTTGTGGAGGTAACAGATGAGAGGATCCTCAAATTCCTTGAAACCAAATTCAAAGCAGGCGACATTACAGCAAATGAGGCAGGACAGGCACTGGTAGTCGCATTTAACCACTTGTCTGCTGAGCCTGTGTCAGTGGCATTAGCTCAGGTGAGTCAGTGAGCTAGTTAAATAATTGTTATGCAATCATTAATGTCATGTTTATTTGCCTAATGCTTTGTTCTGCTTTCCAGGAGTTCCTGACAATTCCTTTCAGTAAATCACATCCTCTCCTGTGGAACACTGTAGTTTTGGCATATGGCTCTTTAGTATACAGATACTGTGTGTATACTGATCCCTGTCCCATCACCGTGGTGCAGGTATCTGTGGTCTCCTACTTTTGTATGCCAGATGATTAATACAAATATCAGATTTTATTTAAGCTTTATGTGGAACCTATTACTCTGATTTTTACATCTACCATGTCGTTTGTGAATAATGTTATTCAGCCATTGTTGGATATGGCAACAAGTGGCCTGAGTAAAAACTCTGAGGAGGATATGGTCCTTGCACTGAAGGCCTTGGGAAATGCAGCACATCCCTCCAGCATCAAGACTCTCCTAAAGTTCCTTCCAGGCTACACAGCAGGAGCTGAAAAGCTTCCAACCAGGGTACAGAGTGCTGCGGTCCAGTCATTCAGACTACTTGCAAGCAGGGACCCCCACAGTGTAAGTGAATCAGTGTATTTTGTGTGAGTGAGATGAAATACAGTAACAGATTTCTCTTAACTTGGGGACAGGAGAGGTGCCAATCAATAAATAGGAAAAAAAAGTACCTTGCGTTACTTATTTGAAAAAGTAACTCAGATATTCTCTGAAAATAAAAAGTCATTTGTTACTTTACAAGTTACTTGAAAAAAGTGATCTGATTACACAACGTGTGTTGCTTGTAATGCGTTACCCTCAACACTGTATATAAGTGTTCAGACATTTGAAATGTATTAATAATAATAATAATAATAATAATAAATATAGCTGCAAGCAGCAATTAAGGGGCCAAGTACTACAGAAGCAAGCAATGCAGCAAGCATCAGACAAAGTGTAGCAATGAGTAACTGAAGCCATCTTAAGATGATTGTAGTCAAAATGTCGAAAAATCATGAATACAGTACATCTACAGTACTAGTAATATTATTTTAATGACTTAATCATTCTGACAAATTGGTGGCGCTGTTACCAAATTGATGTGGTGTGGTTAGTGTGAGGTGATAATGGCACATACAAAGTTTGGTGTCAATATGTCAAAGTTTTGTGGAGACAAACATTGCAATAAGACTAGAATATGCAAAAGTTATTAGTATTTTTGTAAATTTCATTATAACTTTTGACCACAAGGTGGCCCTGCTCCAAAACTTCACCATCAGGGCATAGTGCCGAAGACCCATACTGAGGGTGCTTTCACACCTGCCTCATTTAGTTAGGTTGAATCGTACCAGAGTTCGTTTCCCTGTGTGGTGCTGTTCGTTTGGGCAGGTGAGAAGACAGCAATCGCACTCGGGTGCGCACCAAAAGCGGACCAAACAAGCGTACTGAGACCTGCTTGAAGAGGTGGTCTCGGTACGCTTTCAAACAAACTCTGGAGCGGTTCGTTTGTGGTGAGAATGTGATCCGACCTCGAACAGACCCAACTAAACAAAAAAGCACTGATCATTTTTGGATTAAACCAGCTGCCGTAGTCAACTGCGTTGTGCATTATGGGATGAGGAAGTGTTTGCTGACAGTTTGCACTTCAGCATGGCAACTCGTGGACAAACTTGGAGTAGTGAGGAGGTGCAGAGCCTCATATAAATTTGGTCAGATGACTATGAGCATGTCAGAGTTAAGAAGAATTAATGCACGCCTCTGCTTGAAGTTATGAGCGATTCCCGCTCGCTGTTTCAATGCATTAGAACGTTGTTTTCAAGCCGCATCCGCGCTTCATTATAGAAATTTATTTTTTGCATGTTGTGGTGTATACAAACAATTTAATAGACTATGGCCAGGGACAAAACCAGCCCGCGAGTCGTCTCTCCATAGTTGTGTTGTCTCTGTGTTGTTTGCTGGCTTTCCCTCTTATGTTGGGATTTTCCCGCGTGTAAATTCTGACCAATCGAAAAGCAGTTTAGGAAATACGTCATGGCCAATGAGTGATGTAGATGTTGTCATGTGACTGCATTTTGGTTCGTTTCAACGGGTACGGACTAAAGCAATCAGTGTGGTGTGAAAAAGAACCAAAAAACCTGAAAAATGCTACAATGTATAATTGTTTGCCCTTGGTTCGGAACAAATGAATCGAGCTAGAGATGTGAAAGCACCCTGAGTTTCATAATGATATGCTAATGCTAATTCTAAATGGCCGATACCCAAAATAGCTGACAAAGGACCATTGGGTATAGTTTGACTCTGCATTCTGCACTGTATATATATATATATTTTTTTTTTTTTGGCCATACCGTTCAGAAGTTATAATCAAAAATATAAATTTTTTATATCTCTTTTTTTTTACTTTAAGGTTCAAACATTATTAGCATAAATACTAGTGCAAATGTGGACAGTTAGTGGCACTAGAGGGATTGAGTTAAAAACTTCCAATTAGCTATGGTGACAGATCAGACTCCCCTCTAGCTGTTTGCCAAATTGCATAACTTTTCCGCAAGCGGTTCTATGGGCTACCATCGACTTCCAGACAACTAAGTATTGAGGGGTGGTTGATCAGCTTTTTAGAAAGGCTTGATTGTATTTATGAGGTGCTCTGAACCAGTTCAAGGAACAAAAATGAAAACCGCAAATGAACGAAATTTTGGCAGGAACATAACCAGAAACAGAAACGAAATAAAATTTTATAGTTCCTAACAGAATAGAAAATTTTAAATGGCCATAAACAGGTTAATAACGTTATTTTATCGTTCCATTTACTATTTGAAATTTGCTGTCAACCAATCATGAATTCCAGTAATATGTCCTATGAAAATGTGATGCTGAAGCCAACGAGTGAAATGTCCGCTCAGTTGTGAACTCATTATAGGTAAGTCGCAATGGCAGTGCACCGCCCTTAGAGTTTATCTGAGTATAGTGTAAGATGAATTCAACAGATCACACGCACCTGCAGCGCTTCTGTGAATGGAGAAAAACAGAAAAACAATAGGATTACATAAAAAGGAATATAGGAATATACACTAAATATATTAAATGATATTGACAGACCAACGAAACTAAAGAAAAAATTTGCTAAATTACAGTTCATTGTTACATGTTCCAAGGTTTTCGGAAAAGAAAAGAAAACAGCAGAGAGTGGGCCCCTAGTTTTCTTTATTTTTCAAAAGCTTTACAAATTGAATTATTTTGTAAAAGCTTGACAGCTTTGAAAAATGTCTTGCTTCTGTATACTCAACCAGCTTTGGTATGACCTTACACGCACACACAACATAATTAGAGTTAATTAGAACATAAAGAGTTAAAGAAACAAATAAAAAAGATACACTGCCCCGTTGTACAAAATTTGTTGTGTTCAGTGTGACCGCGCCTCACTGTGCTGATAAATCCGATGTGAAGGATGATGTTTTATCTCGATGAAAGTACAAACACTATATAATAAATCATATTTTAGCATCCAGATACGTCGGGAATATGGAAACATTAGGATTCGTGCCGAATGAGAAAGGTAGGCATCAGCTTCATTGTAAATTAATTTTGTTTTTGGATTGACGTTTTTTTAGCCTAAACTTTAGATGATTTGTTTTGGAGAGAAACCAATAACTGTTTTTAGAATGTTTGTTACCATTTTGCTTTAGCCTAAAGGCATTTTAGCCTTCATTATTTTGGAAAGTAATAGGGCTAATAATATCAGAGGAACGCAGGAACAGAAACTTTAAAATATAAATTCTGTTCAGAGTGAACCTATTGAATTTTTTTGTTCGTTTTCAAGTCCTGGTGCAGTGTAACATGTTCAGGTTTTTTATTATTATTATTATTTTCATATATTATACCTTTATTCTACCCTGCTGTTTCTGTTCTTGTCAAAACGGTCTGTTGAGTTCCTGGTACTGGAAGCCCCTCCCTCAGAAATATGCAATGGGCTCAAATTGGTTAGCTGGCCCAGAGTGTTTTGATTTGTAAAACAACACACCCCATTAGCATTAAAAGTGTTCCCGGGGGCGGGGTTTATGTAAATATTGGGGTTAGTGATGTCACAAACCCGGGAAGAAGCTTGTTTAAGGGTAAGTCTCCGGGCAATCAGTTCCACAGCGACTTTGGTGCCTCAGCTATGACAAACATTATGATTGTTGCTTTTTATCATTGGTTTGCTGGCATGCAAGTGATTTCATGCACAAGGTAAGCTTTCGTATACAAGGTAAACTGTCCACGAATTGTGTGTGATGCAGAACTAACTTGACAAAACGTGGCTGAAAAGTCAACTGAAAATATATCTTCTTACATGTTTCAGCTGGTTATAATATGATAAAATTACCTTCCACTATAAAACCACTTTAACATTTGCTAGTGAGTGTTAATTTGCCATACTGGTTTTGGTTTTGGTTTGTCAAGAACGTTGTTACAGGACCAAGAAAAGATAATGATCCATAAGCAGATGCTACTTGATAAAATGAGTACAAATGTCTCCATCAGCAGTGTCCACTTTCAGAAGATGCAGACCATCTTTCTACTTCTTGTATGCGTGCAGGTGCAAGACATTGTCTTGAACCTTTTTCTACAAAGGACTCTTCCTGCTGAAATCCGCATGCTGGCCTGTATGGTGCTTCTAGAGACCAAGCCATCCATATCTCTAATCTCAGTAATAAGTGAAGTCCTCTTGGAGGAAATTGACCTGCAGGTTGCCAGCTTCTCCTATTCTCTACTCAAAGGCATTTCCAAGTCCCGCACCCCTGATAATCAACATCTGTAAGCATGCTCTAATGTGTACTGTGTTTTACTCCACTCCTTTCAGAACATCTGAATTGTCCTCATTCCTTTTTATTTTCTTCTAAAAAAAGATCCACTGCCTGCAATATTGCCATAAAGATTCTGACCCCCAAACTTGGCCGTCTGAGTTATCGCTACAGCAAGAATGTGCACTTGGACTGGTTCCATGGTGAGTTTACGTTACCTTTCTAATTGCTAGCTTTGTTGTGCTACCTTTTAGTGGTGCTGGGAATGGTCTGATACTGTTTCTTGTCTCATCAGATGACTTATTATTTGGGACATCTGCCGACATTTATATGCTGCAAAATGAAAGTCTTATACCCACAAAACTTATGTTTAAGGGAAAAATTCATTTCATTGGGAGAATATTGCAATTTCTTGAGGTAATTAAACCAAAGCAATGACATGCAGTGTAAATTTATGTACTGTATTCCATATTTGTATATATAATCCTTCATATATTTCCAGTTTGGTTTCCGCGCAGATGGACTCAAAGAGCTGTTAGCAGAAAAAATCCCCCAACTCAAGAAAGATTTAGGAATCTCAGATTTTGCCACTGTAATGAAAATTGTGAGCATCTTCAGCCTCAGAATTGAAAATGTATCTAATGAAATGATCTACCAAATGTATGACTTTTGTCAGTCAATTGATTAATGGCTATGCTTTGATCTTTAAAGCTTTCTGACTGGCAGAACCTACCAAAAGACAGACCTCTATTGACAGCATATGCTCGCGTGTTTGGACAGGAAGCATTTTTAATGGATGTAAGAGGAGACTCTATTCAGAGCATCATAAAGGTATTCCACCATCTGTTTTTTTAATCAAAAGGTGATAGAGACTTTTTTGATCTTGTTGATTCTTTATTTAAATAGATTCAACTGAAAAACATTCATTTATTTTCTGTTCAGTCATTTAGTCCTTCTGCTGGGAAGGAGAGTAAGGTTTGGGAAAAGATTCAGGATGTTCAAAAAGGGACTTCCTGGCACTGGACCAAACCACATCTTGTGTATGAAGCTCGATTCATACAGCCAACTTGTCTTGGTCTCCCAGTTGAAATCAGCAAATATTATTCAATTATAAATGCTTTTACAATGAAAGGTGAAGCTTTCTTATATGATTTATTGTCAATTTCAAACAAGATGTATTTAAATACTTTAAAAAATAGGAGCTAAATGTAAAATTATGATATATTCTATGTTTACAGCTAAAGCTGAAATTAATCCTCCTCCAAAGGAACATCTGGGTGAGCTGCTAAGCTCAGATATTTCCCTACACACAGATGGCTTTGTTGGGTAATGATCAAAAGTTATCAGTTATCATTCATTACTAGACATTGATAAATAGTGGTGTGGATGTAGCAACATGCAAAACCAATGGTACTCCTGCCACTGCATAATTTTGTTACTTGCAGTCAGCCATGATTTTATTCCTGGTGACTGAAATTAAGTGAGTACTATTTGATGACCATGTGATCTCAGCATGCGAGTCTTTATGAGATAACCCGTTTAGTCTAAAATAAAACAGCATTTTTTAGGCTATTGCAATAACTGCAATTTTAATCTAGGGGATTGTGCATGAACCATAAAAAAATGGTCCATGTGCAATAAATTCCAAGGTGTATAAAGTCTAGGGGTGTCCCCAACTAAGGTTTTCATTTTCATAGTCGAATCGGAATTTTCATAGACGAATTGGAATTTTCATAGTCAAATCGGAATTTTCATAGTCGAATCGGAATTTTCGAATATTGCTGATATCTGACTGATAGTCGAATCATATGTAAGGGGGCGGGGCAAAATACATTGAGTCAAGTCAGACATTCGACAGTCATAATTACTAATGTTAACACACAAGGAAAATGTGTAACAAATGCCTCGCAGATATAAACGCTGTAAATAATGTTTTTTATGTTTTGATTAAAAGTTAGCACTAAACGTCAGCGAAAACCTAACAAGTCACATTTTTTACAATAGTGCTCTCCTTATAAAGTTAGCATATATGACATTAGTTAATGTTTTGCATTTCTGTTTTGAGCTGCGCGAGCTGAAGATGACCAGTGGAGTGACGCATTTGATAGCAAGTTTTTAATCAATGGGATTACATTAATTTAATGTAGAATACGCTTTGTTGTTTATACAACATAACATTAATATTAAGACTTAGGCTATCTGCCTATTATATGGTGTTCTCATTATAATGGTATGGGTGTGAAAGTTGTAGTTATTTATATTCTGCATATTAACTTATTGAGAGAAAACCGCAAATTCTATGTGAAATCAGACATAACAACCCGCAAATATTCAACTGTTACATTGGTAGTCGAATCAGGCTCCTCAAATCGAAGCATCGAATCGTTCACTATTTGGGGTCACCCCTACTAAAGTCATATAATAGATAGCTTTGTGTGAACATTTAAGTTGTCAAATTCACAGGAGGTTCACTAAATAATGACAAGAGTTTACATTTTGAGGTTCTTCCTGGCTTCTCTGTGCTGAAGGTTGACTTTCCTCCTGTTTACAGAGTGACAAAGGATCATTTTGTCTTTCATGGAATCAACACAGATCTTTTCCAGTGTGGCACTGAGATGAACACTAAGATAGTAACTGCCCTGCCATGGGCATTTGACTTGAAAATAAACAGGAAAGAGCAAAAGTATGAAATGAACTTAACTCCAATCAAAATGGTCACTGAGTTATTTTCAGTCAAGTATGTTTTCCATGATTTCTACAGCACAATTGTGATATGTAATAAGCTGTCACCATATATACTGATGATTTCTCACTCTACATCCAACAGTTCTAATGTGTTCTCTGTTCTGAGAAACATTGAGGATCCATCCTTGTTCAAAATAACTCCCATGATGCCTGAGACAGAGGACTCCGAACGGAGTCTGCCACTGGCCAGGATTTTACCCACTTCAAGGGGTGATAAGGTATAAAGCCTTCACAATACTAGAATAAAATGGAGATGTTTGGAAAATCTTGCAAACTAAATAGCTGCGTGTTCTGCCACAGACCAAGAACTCTGAGGTGAAATTTAGGCAATGCGCTGATGCCAAGATTTATGGAACTTCGATCTGCATCGAGGCAGAAGCCAAACGAGCACACTACCTTCATGAATATCCTCTGTACTACTTCCTGGGACACACCCGCTTTTCATATCAACTAGAACCAGGTACCAGAAACTTGACTTAATTCAAAACATATATTTAAATATTCCTGCCAATAACTTGTTAATTGTTTCAAAGCTGAGGGTGCCAAACCCATTGATAAAATTCAGATTCAGGTCACTGCTGGCAGAAAAAACCCTCCAGGAGTCAGTCGAATGATTAATCTCAGCCACAGAGTATTCAAGGTACCGTGACTGACTTTATCAGTTATAGGAGTTGAATTGTTTCCAGTGGTGAACTCAGAATTAATATGATATTTTGTTATACATGCTCCTGTGTAGGACACAAGAGATGAGATCACCACCTGTGGGGAAAACGAATTATCCAACTCATACCCAGCATCTCAGGTGCATTACATCTGAATAACATCTGAAGTCATTAATTCAAATGAGGTTATTAAAGAAGGAGGGTTTAATCAATCATCATATCCTCTTATGTTTTGTTTTATGTATAACTGGACAGGAAGACTGTAGCTTGATTACTACTGCACATAGCTGTAATGCACTATAACGTTTTTATTCAGTCTACCCTGAGCTTTGTTTTAAAACTGCTGGTACATGAATTCAAATACAGATGATTCTATAGAATACAGCTGTCTCCTTATTTGTAGAGAGAGAGAGAAAAAAAGCATCTATGAATTTGCCATGCAAAAGTAACTTGACATGATCTACAACAGTAATTATCCAGGAATTACTCAATCATTTTATTTAAGCTCCGTCATTTTCTCTATGCTGTAGGATTTAGATGCCACTCCAGAAAGTGTTGTCACAGTAAAAGCACTTGCTCTAAGTCCGCCAGCAAAACCCCTTGGATATGAAGGTGTAGCCTTTTATCTGCCAACAGCCCAAAGAGACAATATTGAAATGATTGTCTCTGACGTTGGTGAAGAGGCAAACTGGAAAATGTGTGTCAATGCAAACACAGATAAGAGTCAATCATCAGCAAAGGTAAAGGTCTTTTGAGCTTTCTTGTGCAACTCATTTTCATCAGTTATCTTATTATATCACTGGTTTTCTTCTTGTGTTTTTAGGCCCATCTCAGATGGGGTGCAGAGTGCCAGACATATGATGTCTCTATGAGGGTGTCCACAGCATGCCAGCCAGAGTCTAAACCTTCCATATATACCAAGATCAACTGGGGATCTCTGCCCTCAGTGTTCACAATGATTGGTCAAAGGTAAATTCATTATGCTCTTGATTTTTCTGAAATGTACAGCATGCAATTGCTACTTTTTATTTAAAATTTAAAATATATTTTCACATAACATTCCCTCAGAATTCAAGAGTACGTGCCTGGCATTTCCTATATGATGGGTTTCTACCAGAAATATGAGAAAAACCCAGAACGGCAGGCAGCTTTCACTGTTGTTACGTCCTCGCCAGAGACCTTTGACATGAGGATGAAAATTCCAGAGGTTGTTGTCTTAGGAGCACATCATATGTCTTTTCTATTTCAAATATGTCTCATTGCCTTCCTGCTTTTTTAGGTTGATAAAATAGTATTTTTTCCACTCTAGCGAACTATCTACAAAAAGGCAATTCCATCACCAATCTATCTTGCGGGGTTTCAAGCTGTGAACTTCACCATATCCACCTAACAGGTTAATTTATGAACTATGGACCAGAAAACTGTCCCTGTTCCTGTGTATCTGTGTAAACTTGGTATCTTACTCTTCACTTAACAGGCTGGTGTTACAGAGCACTTCTGGGAGACAAATCCAACAACATAGTAAAATGGATCATCAAAAGTTCTGAATCGTTTGGATATTCCTGACATTTGATTAATGTCTGATTTGGATATTCAGAGATATTTGTTAAAAAGGTTAATTTTGAATTATATGCCAAATAAATGAACAGTGCATCAAGAGTTCAATGTGACAGAAATTCATTATGTTCAGACTGATCATGATATTCCAGCCTAGGGTTGATTAGACTGCAGATCATTTGCAAAATCTGCTTCATGTTCAGAATGTCAAAAGATTGGTACATCAATTGTAAATAAACATATTTGATCAAAATTTTGCTTCTGTGAATGGTACCTTCCAGGAAGGTCCAAGAGTCTCCCATTTATTCATTGCAGCTCCTTAACTGCCACAAATGTTATAACATATCACAGAAACTGAGTGAGCGAAGAGTCCAGTTTCCAGTGTATTAAAGCGCATCTTCAGTTATTCAATCACAAGTTATCAGTTGAGATTCATTTACTGTTTCTACCTGCTTGCATGCATTTTGAATGTGTCTCCTTAGACCACTTCTACTTGAATTTTATTCACAATCTACATGTCAAAACAGGTCACCTTTATTTAAATAGTGCTTTATACAATGCAGATGGTGTCAAACAATGTTAAACAGGAAAATAGTGTCAATAATGGAAGACTTTAGTAAACAGTCAATTTTTTTAGTTTAAGTCAGTTCATCATTGATTCAGTGATGTCATCGTCCAGCTCAGTTTAGTTCTTTTCAAATACTGTCTGTTTAATCAAGTTAGCAATATTTCCAGAAATTAAATCTCCCCAACTAAGCAATCATAAGGTGATATAAACCATGAAAGAAACCAGCCTCAGTCAGGGAACCAGTTTTCCTCTGGCCAGATGAAACCAGCATGGTGTGGTTTAATTCCATACTGCAGCTCAAGTCAGAATGAGCAAAGGACTTGTCTGGTTCTTTAAATCCTTTGCTGAAGAATTGAACTGATGTCTGACAAGGCCTTCAGATGAGATCTGTCTCTAGGACCTCTCACTCCCCACTATTCTGAGGGCCCTGGAGGTTCTTCCCTTCGAGCCACTGCAGTCCAATCGACCTTTGGTCCCTGTCATTCAAAAAACTGCTCTGCTACTAGCATTAGTATTGGTGAAGCAAGTGGGGGACTTGCAGACATGAAGCAAAGACTTTCTAAGTGGATATTTGATGCTATTCTGCTAGCCTACAGTTCCTTAAAATATAATTCCCCATTAGAGTACAAGCTCACTCAACTCGAGGCATTGCTTCTTCGTGAGTGTGGTCTGGCAGTGTGACCATTGTAGTAATTTGGGCTTTGCCATCCACTTTTGCTAGGTTCCAGAACCTGAATGTCGCCTGCCTTGCTGGCAAGGGTCCTTCTGCTAAACTGGTGCGCAGTTCGCTCTGAGTGTAGTTTGGATGTAAAATGCCCAGACCTATCAGAGAGCTTACTTGTGTGCCCATGGCCCCCATATGTTATGAAGCTACACAAGTCTTCTGAAAGGATCACTCGGTTGGGTGAGGCCTAACCCATTAACCTGGAGGGATTTATTGTTCTTGTTCTCTTGGGCTCTGAGGTGCCTAGGACAAGGATTACCATTGTTGTTCCTCTACCACAGCATGGAGTGATTGTACGTTTCCCAAAGCATCTAGCAAAGACACAGTATGAGTGAAGTATCGATAGGGAATGTACTCAGTCACAAACGTAACCTCGGTTCTCTGAGATAATATATATGTATGTATGTATGTATATATAAACTCAACTTAACCTCTCCCTAGACTCAATTTACTCCTCACTGGGGGAAAGTTGAGCCAAGAGACAATCCCTCTGCTACGGGGGCTCTGTAACCAGAAATCGAACAATGTACGGGACTCGCTAAACTAGTTGCATTCAAAGCCATATCTAAGGCCCTGAAATTCTTCCTATCCTCTGTTATATTTTGGATGCATGTTTCTAGTTCTGGAATCTTCTTTGTCAGCCTAACTATTTCCCTGCATTTACCACATGTGAATTCCTCACCGCTGACAGAGAAGACTACATTAAACTTGTGGCAAGCAGTGGAAGTGACAATAACATGAGAAGCCATGACTCACCATGTTTATTGAATTATTCTGATAGACCATAGTTGTTTGGTTTGAAAAAAGGAGCAAGACAGAGAAAATTAACTCTTTCAAATCATCAAGATGGTGCCGCAGATGGCTGCCATGGTGCTTAGCTTTCCGGTTGCCTAACTGTTTTTGTAAGTTTTTCCTGTGTTTTTTTTTTTTTTTTTCAGCAGAACACACCATGCAATCTTCTACCGGTTTTCAACTATTCTGATGTTTTGCGGGACATTGTAGTTTGTGGAGCAGCAGCACAATTCAAATGCTTTAAGATGTACCAGCATGGGAGGCGAGCCAGCACGCTTGTCAAGCTCCGACAGCGTGGCTTCAGAACGGCGCTGCCTAGCATCCATCTGGCGAATCTCCACTCTCTAGCTAACAAAATGGCCAAACTTTCCTGCTCTACCGAATTAATAAGGATTTTTCAAAATCTGCTGCTTTGTGTTTCACTGAAACCTGGCTAAATGAAGCCATTTCGGGCAGAGTGATACATTTGCCGGGATTCCAGGTGTTTAGAGAGGATTGTGATGCAGAATCAATGGGGAAATAGCGTGGCATTGGGACAAGCTTCTACATCAATGGATGATGGTGTAAAGCATTGAAGAAGATTTGCTATCCTGATCTAGAAACACTCTTTATCAATTGTAAGCCTTTATACTTGCCAATGTTGTCTGTTGTCTATCTGTCAGAAAGCTGGTTGCTGAAAAGGCTGGGTGCTGAAAAGGGCCCATTGTTTGCAGCAAGAACAACTTCGTCGACACCAGGAGATGGACAGTAGAACACACAGGGCAGTTTGGGGGGTGGTCTGGCCGCGGCGAGACTTAGCCCCCTCCTCTTTCTTTCCTGTAGATCAGGATGACGGCGGCGGCGCAGGGTCCAGCACTATCTTGGGCCGGGGTCCCATGCGTTTAGGGAACTATTCTGATGTTTTGCGGGACATTGTAGTTTGTGGAGCAGCAGCACAATTCAAATGCTTTAAGATGTACCAGCATGGGAGGCGAGCCAGCACGCTTGTCAAGCTCCGACAGCGTGGCTTCAGAACGGCGCTGCCTAGCATCCATCTGGCGAATCTCCACTCTCTAGCTAACAAAATGGCCAAACTTTCCTGCTCTACCGAATTAATAAGGATTTTTCAAAATCTGCTGCTTTGTGTTTCACTGAAACCTGGCTAAATGAAGCCATTTTGGGCAGAGTGATACATTTGCCGGGATTCCAGGTGTTTAGAGAGGATTGTGATGCAGAATCAATGGGGAAATAGCGTGGCATTGGGACAAGCTTCTACATCAATGGATGATGGTGTAAAGCATTGAAGAAGATTTGCTATCCTGATCTAGAAGCACTCTTTATCAATTGTAAGCCTTTATACTTGCCAATGTTGTCTGTTGTCTATCTGTCAGAAAGCTGGTGATCCACTGATCCACTGATGTCAGCCGACGGATCAGATTGCAAACACAGAGCAACAACTCCCGGACTCTGTTATAATCATTCTCAGGGACATTAATAAATCAAACCTCACATGTGAACTGACCAAATTTAAACATCACATGTGAACTGACCAAATTTAAACAACACATTTCACACCCCACCAGAGACAAATATATTTTGGACACTGATACATACACCACAATAAAGGATGCATATCTCTCCATCTCCAGAGCAGTTTTAGGACTCAATGTCTGGTTCATCTTCTTCCAACGTACAGGCAAACACTTAAATCTGCTAAGCCTGTATTAAGAACTGTGAAGAGATGGACCAATTAAACAGAGTGAGATTTACAAGCCTGTTTCGACTGTACTAATTGGAGTGTTTTTGAAGCTGCTGTCACTGATCTGGATGAGAAGCGTTAGGACTCTCTGACCAATGCCTGGTTCATCTTCTTCCAACATACAGTCAAAAACTTAAATCTGCTAAGCTTGTCTTAAGAAATGTTAAGAGATGGACCAAAGACATCACAAACTACAAGACGCCATTAGTGTCAAAATAAACAAATTTACAACTTGCTGAAGACCTAAACGAGTTTAATTGTAGATTTGAAACTCCAATTGGGCATAAAGTATCCAGTTCTGATTTTCCCAGAGTGGGGCTACAAGCAGAACCCTGCATCCCTGGTCCCTGACCCGCCTGATTACTTGGGGAATCAGAGGAACCGGAGGACTCCATTCCAGCAGTCGCGACGTTAGTCTGAAGAGACGCGTCGATGACAGCCCGCCTTGGTGATTTATGTAAGAGACCACTGTCATGCTGTCTGATCTGACCAGCACATGGTGGCTCTTTAAGTCTGACAGGAAGCTCTGGCAGGCTCGTTGAACTGCAATCATCTTGAGGCAGTTGATGTGAAGCCTGCTCTCCTCTTTCGACCATTGGCAAAAAGTGGGTTTCCCTTCACACAGCGCGCCCCAACCCTTGTTGGACGCGTCTGTGGAGATCACTTTCCTTCTGCAAACCATACCAAGTGGAGCCTCCCGTTCCATCCATTGCATGTTCCTCCAAGGGGTCCGGGCCGAAATACAGTCCTGACTCACCTTGATATTCAGGCGTCCATGACACCACGCATGAGGTGGAACACACGGTTTCAACCAATATTGGAGGGGACGAATACATAGCAGCCTGAGCTCCAGCATCGGCGATGCTGCTGCCATAAGACCCAGCAACTTCTGGAATGTCTTTAGGGGTCGAGAAGCACCTATTTTGAAAGAGGCCGCAAGTCACTGTAGAGCCGCAGCGCGCTCCTTCACCATTGTTGCCCTCATCGTCACTGAGTCTAACACTGTTCCCAGAAACGATATCTGTTGGCTGGGGGACAGCGAGCTCTTGGCAAAATTCACCCTGAGCCCCAGGCATTCCAGATGGCTGAGGAGAACAGTTCTGTAACCAAATGCCTCCCCCTCTGACTGAGCTAGAACTAGCCGCATCCATGCACTTTGTAAACGTGCAAGGCACCAGAGACAGCCCAAATGGGAGGACCTTGTATTGGTAAGCCACGCCATCGAAGGCAAATCTCAAGAATGGCCTGTGACGGGGGGCTATCTGGATGTGAAAGTAAGCGTCTTTCAGATTCAGCGAAAAGAACCAATCCCCTGAGCGTATTTGTGAGAGGATTTGTTTCAACGTGATCATTCTGAAGCGCCATCTCATGAGGGCACGGTTCAGATGTCTTAAATCGATGATGGGGCGCAGCCTGCCATCCTTCTTGGGAACTAGGAAGTAACAGCTGTAAAACCCTGAGTCGTGGTGTGCTGGGGGAATGATTTCTATAGCTCCCTTCACCAGCAGATTTTCCACTTCGGCACGAAGAACGTGAGCGTTCTCGTTGTGCACTGAAGTGGTGACCACCCTGCGAAAGCGTGGTGGTCGTCTTGCGAACTGAAGGGAATAGCTGTGTTTTATTATTCCCATGACCCAATCTGATACCCCGGGAATGGCTTGCCATTGTGAGGCCCGAATGGACAGAGGTTGTATTAACTCCAGTGTTTGTCCACCGTGAGGGGACATAGCATTCGTGAGTGTTATGTGAGGAAAACTGCTCTTTTTTTGTGAAGGAGTTTTTCATTTTTTGCACTATAACAGCGCTTTGCTGTCTGGGTGCTGAAAAGGGCCCATTGTTTGCAGCAAGAACAACTTCGTCGACACCTGGAGATGGACAGTAGAACACACAGGGCAGTTTGGGGGGTGGTCTGGCCGCGGCGAGACTTAGCCCCCTCCTCTTTCTTTCCTGTAGATCAGGATGACGGCGGCGGCGCAGGGTCCAGCACTATCTTGGGCCGGGGTCCCATGCGTTTAGGGAACTGATACCGTCTGGTGGCCGAGCGAGAATGGTGTTGAGGCTCGGGTTTCACAGGCTGGGCCTCGGTGGTAGCAGCGGGCGCTTGCTTCGGAGGCTGACGAGTCGGCACCTGTCTGGGGCGACTGGCAGCAGCAGATGAAGTGCGTTTTGGCAGGAAGTGTTGCATCGCCTGGGACGACTTCTGCGCCTCTGTGAACCGTTCGGCGAACCCCTCTATCGCCGGACCAAAGAGGCCGCTGGGGGAGATCGGTGCATCCAGGAACTGGGCTCTGTCAGCATCCTTGATCTCCGTGAGGTTAAGCCACAAGTGGCCCTCCAGGACGACCAGGTTAGCCATCAAGCACCCAATGGCCTGGGCAGTGCTCTTGGTAGCACGTAGTGCTAAGTCTTTTGCACTTCTCAGCTCCCTGAGCGTGGTGACATCCGGGCCAGACTCATCAGTGGTGGCGAAAAGTTTGGCCTGGCTAGCTGCAAGTCTTCAGTAGGGGGCGCGCCACGATTTTGTGAGCTCGTCGTGTACCTCCGGAAAGAACGGGGTGGTTCGCTGACGAGGGGCTTGTTGGCTTGTTCATCCAGATGGCTACGGGCTGGTTCCTCTGGAGGAGACCAATCCAGACCCAGCTCATCCACTGCCCTGGAGAGAACGCGGATAAGCTTGGCATCCATCCCGAGTTTAGAGCAGCTGGGTTCAGATAACATAGAGGGGGCGGGATCCGGCGAGCCGAAAGCTCCTCAGCATCTGGAGCAGCTAGAGACATGCTGTCCTCTAGCAGTTCCTCCTCAGTCCCTCCAAACAAAACCAGATCACTCGCGGCAGCAGAGGGACACTGGTCTGGCTGTACAAAGAAGACTGGGGAACTCCCTCTGGGCAGACAGAATGAGGCACGCAGGGGCTGTAATAAAGTGAACTTAATTTATTGGATACAATAAAAAATAGCAGCTAACCATTGGCTTGCAGTAGCACCCATACATGTGCTAACATATGTAACAGACTTTCACTACAATGGCACTTTCACAGTTTTAATGTATTTTATGTAGTCTTTGGACATTACAGTAGTCTTAATGCTTAAGAGCCCTGTAAATCCCAATATTGAACAGAACATTAACTACAAACAGATCTTATACTATCATAAAATAAACAAAATAGCATTTAATTTCATGTACTCTTCAGTCTGTGTCAAAGAATGATGGGAAAAGCAGATTTCCCTCTATTTGTATGATTGTTAATTGAACTTAAGTTGTGGTTAAATATAAAAGTATAGTAAAAACTGTAGATTTTAGGCATTTGTTTTGGTCTGACCAACAAAAACATTTAAGATATTTAAAGATTGTATTAAGGAAATACTGTAAAGTTACATATTATTGTGATACTGACAAAGCCACAGCACTCAGTTGTGAACGCTGTTTGCTCACGGGCAGCTTCTCTTTGCTGATCTGAGGCCAGTGAGCATTGTTAGTGTTCAGCTGCAGCTGCTCACAGTTGATTGGAGGTTATTTTTATTGGAGGAAAGTGTATGCAAGCTCTCATACAGCTCACAGAAAGCTCAGGGACTCTCTAAATACCAACAGCATGAACACTCTAATGCTCTGTGTGTTTTATGTCATATTCTTCAGAGATTATGAAATCCAATGTAAATCTCACCCTAAGCCTTCATGTGGATACCCTCCATCCCAGTGGTGCAGGTCTCTGGAGATTGCCATTGAATGTGGGGTAAGTCTGTTTAAGAGGTTGATTTTAAGTCTTGAAACATTAAGTTCTTTCTTTTTTGCCATCTTTAAATGATAGAGGCATTTCTGCAGCTCAGTGTCATTATTGTAACGATTCGTGGCTTGATAAACCTGTACAATAATGTTGCTACATCTCAATGCAAGTCAATGTTTTTATTTAAAAATGGTTTAGGTGCCTGACAATAAAGAATTATTAATTTGGTTTGACTTGCATTATGCAATGTGATAAAACTTGATGTTAATTTGCAGGGTGTTACTGAATGCTTAGAATATTGACTTTTATGGAGTATTGCACAGAAACACTGGTCTTGTAATGAAGCTGTGTTCAACATCACTTTCAAAGAGTTCTTTGTGCTTATAAATTACTGTCATGCTTTTGAATACAAACTGCTTCCAATTAAACCGGCCACAAGGTTTCCCGTTTACAGCATGAGTTTGATGATTGTCCTCATGTCTACAACTGTATGTCTTTCTACTCTGAGCTCAGGGTCAGAAGGTCATCCTGTAACTAAAGTATGGGCTTTAGAAAACATCTTCTTTAACTTTTTAATATTTGTACACTTACAGTGGTTATAGAAAAGTATCACACCCTCACATTTTGTTGCTTTGTAGCCTGAAATGAAGAGACACTTTTTTTCTTTCTGCTTTTTTTTTTATTAAATGCAACATATAACATCCAAGTGAAAGCTATAACATCAACATGTCAGAAATAAATAAGTACATAAACAAAAAAAAACAAATCGCTGAGTTCACCCCCTCCTAAAAATGACTTGTAAACTCAATCAGCTAATCACATTCTCAATGGCACACAAACCCATTTGACTGTGATCAGCTGTGGTGCCTTTGAGCTTTACCATGAAAAGAGCTTTCCAAAGTGTTTCAGCCCTTGGTAGTGTAACTGAAGCGAACAATCAACTGTGGGTTGTTCATCTTTGGTTTCAGTGAAATTTCCCATGTCTGATTTATCTCAGAAGTTCTTCTTTTCATGCAGTGATACTTTAATTACCCTGAGCTTATAAATTGATATTTCAATAATTTAACACTTTGCATGATTACAATTCCCTGAATTTCGTTAATGGTCACATGATGTTTGTGTGCTATCAGACAAAATGAATGCAATTTTTATGACTTGATAATTCACAATCCAAGAATGTTGCCTTTCTGTATGTTTTCAAACTGGACAATGTCTAGATTTGTTTTGTTTTTTTTGACCATTGTTTTAAGGTTTTTGTTTATCTCTCTCTTTATGCATCTGAATAGGTGTGGAAACAATGTATGGAACTGAACGCAACCCGGCCAGACCCAGAGGATCCTCCTGTAGAGCTCACTCTCTATTACGAGAGCCTTTGCCCAGGCTGTAGAGCGTTTCTAACAGAGCAACTCTTCCCAACTTGGACTTTACTTAAAGATATAATGAAGGTCAACCTGGTACCCTTCGGCAATGCTAAGGTACACATCTGCTCTTTCATAGGTGTGTGTGTGTTGAGAGATAGAGATATATATATATATATATATATATATATATATATATATATATATATATATATATATATATATATATCTATCTCTTTTCTTTTTTTTTTGCTATTTTGTGATTTTTAACTTGCAATTTAAGGAACTACCTGAAGAGAATTCGTTCACATGTCAACATGGAGAACCAGAGTGCTATGCTAACATGGTTGAGGTGAGTTTATTAGCCAACAGTGTTTCCTACGGTATAAGGAAAATATATATATATATATATATATATATGTATGTATGTATATGTTTGGATATTATGTTTTGAGTTTTGTTTTATTAGCTTAGCAACAAGGCATCTCACATGGTTTTGTGGATGAGTTGAAGAAAAGTTTCTCTTTCTAGTTAAACTTTCCTAATATTTCTTTTAATAGGCATGTGTTTTATATGCAACCAGTCATGCAGCATTTCCTGTCATCTACTGCATGGAGTCATCTGCAGATGTACTAAAATCTGCTAAGCTTGTAAGCATCTCTGAGCCAACATTACTGTCCCTCATTACAGCATTATGTTTCAGTGAAGAAGAGCCATTATGAGTTTCTCTTTCTCAGTTTTTTATTTTATTTTATCTTCTATGCTAGTGTTTGCAACTCTATGCACCGCTTGTTAAATGGCAGACCATAGAGTCCTGTACTAAAGGAGAGCTTGGCCACAGTTTGATGCATCAGAATGCAATGAAGACGCAGGCGCTCAGACCAGCCCACACTCATGTTCCCTGGGTCACCTTCAATGGGGTGAGGCCCTCTCAAAGCAGAGCAGCTGCACTAATCAAATCCGTTATGTTGAAATAAGACCAAGATTTCTGATGAGAGAGTTGGAAATGTACATGATTTTTCTTTTTTTCCACAGGGATACACGAGTGAATGGGAAGATAAGGCGATGTCCACTCTTTTCACCCTTGTATGCAGTTTATACAAAGTACAGTATGCTCCTGTGTCTTCACATGTACCTTTGTGTGCTAGCTGAAATATGCTAATCAACAGGACTCCACTAAGAATATTACTTCTCTTACAGGGAATCAAGCCACCAGTCTGTACTGGAGCTCTGAAAAAACTGGACCGAAGCTTTTGCTAGTTGAAGACCGAAGTGTTGCATAATACACACAATTGTGATATCTTTTTTTTTTTCAACTGTAGTCTAAAAATTAAGCTACTTTATTTTATAATGTTAACACCATTTTAACCAGATGTATGTGTACTTGGCTATAAGTGTGTTTTGTAACCTCATTATCCACTACAAATAAAGAGTTAATAAAACCATTAAAACGTCAGCAAATCAATAACATGCAGCACATACTGCTTTCTGTGGCATCTAATGTCTCCCTAATGACTTTTTGTCTCCGTGGAAAATTTCCTTTAGAAAATTGTCTAATGGATTCAAATGGATTTTTCAAATCTGTTAATACATGGAAAATCTGTAAGTATAACAGACAAATCCATGATGTCCTCAAGTTTTGTCATCGAATTTAAAACGTTGGCACTGGGCTTGCTGCTGGAACTGCACTGAAATCACCTAGTTTCAAAAAATTACTCAACCATAAAAATGCACTTGCAATACACTATAACTTTTCATTGCTTTATTTTCATATTTTGGCAGAATCCCTATCACTTTCTCATTCTATCTCTAAAAGTAACATTTTAAACTCCATTACACAAAGCTTCATTCACAAAATCAAAAGTTGGAGTTTAATTGTGCTGTACTTTAAAAATGCTGTACTGATGTCACGTGAAAGTCTGCATATAAAGTATAAGTAACACATTACTTCAATTTCTGTAGATCCACTGAAAGCCACAATTACTTGTGATCCATTTTTCTTCCAATATTTTCTATTACTGCTACAAACCCCTTTTCACCAGCAGAGAGCAGTGTTTTAGTTTTATATCTATATTTTATTTTATTTTTTGTAAATAGTATGTGACATGGGAATAAAAACAAAATGTTTAATATTTTAGTTATTAAAATATATTTTTTAGGTGCACTGCTGGGTCTTTTTTTTCCCCATTGTTTCAGTCTGTTTTAAAAATATATGAACAAAATTAAAAATCATTGAAATTAATGGATCAATATTTCATTCCTAAAGATGTTTCATTACTGGATAAATGCGTGTTTGAGTATAAATCTCTCAAATGAATAATGGTTTTCAAGCTTCTAGAAGGGATGTAGACTCACGCATAGACCTTGGCCATTCATTGTCTTAAATGCAAGCTAAGTAGAGAGATAAACAGAAGTGTGACATGGGCTTTCTTGTGCTGATTGCTGCAGCATTCTGGATCATTTTAATTTGTACTAATTAAACACATTAAGTGTCCACACAGTAACGTCTCCTGGCATCAGGACTCGCTGGGAGGCAACAGTGATACCCACTGAGCTGTCATGCTTCAATAATGTTCAATAATGCTTCATTCCAGCAGAGGGCAATGCCACGGAATTTTTCTCCAACAAACATGCCTTTAACTCCTGTGTCCAAAGGGAAGAAAAATAAAGAGGACAGAGGCTTAAGACTTTTTATTCCCTGCCATTTTAACCCATATAAGTGCATTTTGAACATGAAACACATGTTTATTGTTGGTTTTGAGCAAATGTAACAATGTCCACATTGTTCACTCACTCAAGAAAACTGAATCTAATTTCTCTGAGCAAAACAGCTGGACACGTCTTCACAGAATAATCAGTAGCTACCTCAGGGTCAATTCAATCTTTTTTTTTTTTTTTTTTTTTCTCAAGATGAAGATAGTGGTAGAGCCAATCGATCAGCAATCATTATCAAGAGGTTTTGCACTAGCCTATTAAATAAATATCTGTGCATAAATCTATTAATTCCTGCAAAATAAAGCTATTTACCTGACAAATGTAAAGTGCATGTTCACATTTATACTGCTAACTTTTATTTGATAAAAAATACTTGGAAAATCTCATAAATTGTCAAGTTTAGGTTCATGCTGAAGAATGCTGAGGACTTTCAGCTTGATGTGCGTGTTCCTCCATCTTCTGGTGGTTACAACACAATGCTTGAAAAACCCCAAGGGCCAGTTGTTTAAAAAAAGCTTAATTTGGAATAATTTGGGAATAATTTTGGGAATCTAGAAACAGGTAGTTTATTTATTTATTTATTAACCAAAATTGTATTGGATCACAATGATTCAGATACAAACTTTTTCATATTTCCAAATCTGGATTACTAGTGCTCTATGGAGTTCTCTATTGATCGGTTGGTCAATCAATCGACTGATATCTATCGACTCTTTAAGTATGCTCTGCATTGCTGTTCTTGTTGTCATGCAACTTTAAAAGAACTGAAGATGTTGAAGTTAAGAAGTTAATAACATGGAATGTAGTGCACAAGACTTGTGGGCCACTTTTATGATGCAGTTTTGGTGCTTTTGCAGCTTCTTGTGCTGAACTATCTCTTAAAAAGTAAATATGTGAATGTGTACAGTACATCTGCATCACAGACTTGCATCTTGGTAAAACTGTACTTGTTTTAGCTGAATTTCTGAATTTCTCAAATTTCTTTTGCACTTCTCCAAGTGGATAGCTGGACATTTCAGCTTTCCTAGTTGAATAGAACACTGCACAGCACATGGACACAACCCAGTAACATCCTCACACACAAATCTATGCTTTTATTGCATCGGCTAACTAATGCTTTGCTTTCCATTGAAACGTCAGAGATGCATTATGACTGACTGAGCAGATGTCCCACCAGATGCTTTTTTGCAGCTTCAGGTACACTCATTCTCCTCAGTATCTGTTATTATCATCCATTATGACTACTGCAGTAACATAAGGGCAGGGAGTTGACATATTTTTTTAATTTAAATTTTTTTTTAATAGTAAATACCTGCACCCTCAGTTGCCCCAGAAAGTATCTAATTTAAGACATTTTTTTTTTTTTTTTTTTGTGATTTCTTTTGTTTTAAAGAAATATCAAATATATAATATCAAATATATAATATGAAAGCAAGTGTTTTATCCCCCTCAAGGACAACATGTCACAGAAAGAAATTTAAGTTTGAAATGATAAATCAATTGTTACTGTTCTACATAATAAACTGACTTCATACATCACATAGAGGTCACCTTAAGACCCGTTGGTTAAAAAATTTGTCATAAATGGCTAATAAAGGTGACATTAGTTCTGAGAAAAACTCAAACATCATTTGTTTCAGGATGCCACTTAGTTTAATATTTTGTATCTAAATGGAGTGAAATCCAAACATTTTTACGCACACTTCTGGAGCCACTTTATACTGAATACAGATGTTCAGAACCACAAAAGAAAACAAGCAGTAATTCTTTCCCTTTTGTTTGTGCTTCTTTATTTTTCTGGTCCCTCGCATAATAATTATTGAATAAACACTTGATCTGCAGTAAAGCTGTAAACGCAGAGTGTGTTTGACAAGAACATTTTTATAAAGGTTAACGCTCTGTGTGTTGAATGTGCTCAGGTTTCTAAAAGTGCTTTTATATCATGTATTGCTAAAGCAAATGGCATTAAATTTATCAGAGGAAATATAGACACTGACAGAAAAACAGGGGCTGTACAGGGGGCTTTCATTAGTGCTCATAATACACATAGATTTCACATACAGGATATATGTTTTCAGTTAGATGATGAAATGCATATATTAATGTTTTCGAGTGCCATCAACACTTGAAAAACGAAACAGAGTAAAAGAGAACACCAATCGACACCCCGAACCCCACCCTGTCACAAAAAAAAAATATATATTTTAGAAATGATCACATTTAGGACTTATTCACTGTGCTTCAATAAGGTATAGCTCTGTTCTCGATGGAAAGATCTCAATAACATTTAATATGCAGGTAGTTTATATCATCAGACATGCATTATGCACTTTACTCTGTTATACCAGGTTACATCACTGGCAAGCCGGTTAACTAAGAATGTCCTTCGTCCCGAATTGTAACAGGCTTTTATGCTGCTATAGTGTATGGAATTTGGAAGAGCGGATAGTGTCGCCTCTTCAGCTGTGCCCAGGCCTCTTCCGTCTTTGGACGAGAATCCCGTACAAATGCAAGAACCAGTTCAAGACGTTTCTGTCCGCATTTCGACGCCGTACCATTAAAGACACAGCCTGATGTAAAAATTGCCACACTGATGATTTGGTCTGTCTTGAATTCGATAAAAAGTCAACAGAAAGCAGTAAAGAGAGCATGTGTGAGAATCGTGGGACGTTCTCCCTGCTTCATGTGTCAGCTCTTATTGTCTTGTACATAGAATCACTACAGGAGCCAGAACAAACAGGTGAAGGGAGATAGTCGCCGATTTGGATGCACTCTAAAGATTACCTGATTAAGACTGAGAGGGATGGAGAGTTAAAGGGAGAGTTCACCCAAAAATGAAAGTTCTGTCATCATTTTTTCACTCTTGCGTCGCTTAATCCAGTTTAACACGCACACACACACACACACACAAAGAAAAATCATAATGACATAAAATCATAAAAGTATCATAAAGGCGGTCCGTATGAATAGTGCTCTTTTCCAAGTCTTATGAATGCACTCAATGGATCTGAGTGAGAAAATGTTACATTCACCCTGGGTCGGTTTGCCATGTTATTGTAAGAGCTAATGATATTTGATTTCTGAACAAATTGTTCAAGTCTTTTTAAAGAATCAGCCGATTCATTTAATAAAATTGACCTGAATGAATCATTCACTTGTTCAACTTGTGATAACTCAACCCAAAGTTATCGTATAATATCATATGACCTCCCTCATAAGACTTAAGGTCTTTGCACACCCGGTCTGAAATTTTCGCATGTGTTTTTCAATTTTTGTGTATTCACCATCCTTTCCTATCAAAATGCATGCTACCGATGTGAAAACACAGAAAATCGAACCTGATCCAATTTTTTATTAAATTTTTTATGACGGACGAAGGTTTCAGAGGCTGTGTGTAAACATGATGGACACAACGTGAGGTCATATTTATTTATCAACGTGAGAAAATGTCAAAAACGTGTGTACAAATAACACCTTTTTTAAGATTTTTGTTTGCATGGACAAGTGCGGCCAGTACAATTGTATTACAATTTCTCTTTGTGTTCCCTGGAAACAATAAAGCCGTATGGGTTAAAATGACAGGACAATAAGTGACCGATGACAGAAGTTTCATTTTTTTGTGCGCACTGTTCCTTTAAGGTGAGGGACTTATGTACATTTTGGAGGAGTCAGTTACACGTTGAATGATGCGGCCGTGGATCCAGCCTCCTACATCACACTGCACTTGGCCTTCAGCTTGTCTGCACGTCTCTGCTTGCTGGAGCGCATGTTCAGACTCATATCACGCTTCTTATCCAGATTCAGGAGCTCCTGAAAAAGCTCCTTCACGTTGGTGTTGGTCTTGGCTGATGTTTCCATGAACGCACATTTCCAGATGTTTGCCTGGGCTTCGCCCTCCTTGGTCTCCACCTCGCGCTGGGTCTCGTCGCTCTTGTTGCCAACAAGCATGATGGGGATGCTCTCCACGTTACCTTTGATGGCCAGCACTTGCTGGTAGATGGGCTTCAGCTCCTCCAGCGACTGCCTGCTGGTGATGGAGTAGACCAGGATGAAGGCATGGCCTTTGGAGATGGACAGACGCTGCATGGCAGGGAACTGGTGGCTGCCAGTGGTGTCGGTGATCTCCAGAGTGCATACGCTCTTGTCGCAGCTGATGACCTGCCGGTACGTGTCCTCCACCGTCGGGATGTAGGTGTCCCTGAAGGTGCCTTTAACGAAGCGCAGGACCAGGGAGCTCTTGCCCACTCCCCCTGCTCCAAACACCACCACCCGGTAATCATTGCTCTGCTCTGGCATGCTGCTTGGGTTTGTCGGGGTATGTGGAGGTTAAGATTCAACTATTCCCTGAGATCTGAAAAAGAAAAAGGTTTCATTTGGTATACATATATATATTTGTTATCTGATGGAGATGACAAAAACGAAAGAGAAAAAATACTTAAATACTGAAAATGTCTTGCGACTATTATCTAAATAAAATAAATCAAAATAACTTCTGGCACTACTGACACACTAATTTAATTATAACTATTTTTTTATTGTTTTCATATACATATATTAGTGATGCAAATAGTATTGAAATAAAATTAAAACAACTCACATTTTACCCCAAAAGTAAAGAAAATCTGCATAAATTGAAGTCAGTACAAGATATACTGCCATGATCTCTAAAAAAAAAAATAATAATAATAATTATTGGCTAAAATTGCAAACACTGTGGCAATATCAAAACATTGATCTGTTTGTCTGAGCTCCCGCAACATCAGCTTCTTTACAGTTTGTATGAGATCTACAAGACACCATTGGTAACAGGGTTGCCTGACATTACATATGAAAGATTATGTGTATCTTTAGTCTCATTGTGACTGTGCCTCAAATGGTGTGAACCACATAGAATGGACGGAAATGGTCAGCATTTGAATGTGTGTGTGTGTGTGTGTGTGTGTGTGTGTGTGTGTGTGTGTGTGTGTGTGTGTGTGTGTGTGTGTGTGTGTGTGTGTTTGCGTGTGTGTGTGTGTGTGTGTGTGTGTGTGTGTGTGTGTGTGTTTGTGTGTGTTTGTGTGTGTTTGTGTACGTGTGTGTGTGTGTGTGTGTGTGTTTGCGTGCGTGCGTGTGTGTGTGTGTGTGTGTGTGTTTGCGTGCGTGTGTGTGTGTGTTTGCGTGCGTGTGTGTGTGTGTGTGTGTGTGTACAGTATAAATATATACATGAGAGTGTATGTCTGTGTGCCTTTGTGAATTGAGTAGGACGGTCTCTACTGCCATCGGCATCAAGGTCATCTATTAATGACTCATTTATCTTGCTGTGAAGCAGCCGTTGGACTCAGTCTCCTGTGGAAACCAAGATCACACCGGATATTTCTGGCACCTTACTGGATTCTTGCAGCATTTGGAGACAGGGGCCACTTCCTGACTCAATAGAGATTTACTCAAACACTTAATTCTCATATGACATACACAGACCAGACCAATGCGGTCTGATTAGTGGAAAACTTTGTCTGCGTTCAAGAGCTTGAAAATGCTCACATCTACTCAGCCCCAGAGGAAAATTCAGTGGTACGTCTGAATTAGCAGTAATGATTATCACTCAGATGAACAGAGACCAGATGAGCTCTTGCTGAACACTTCCTCTTTGGTTCGCCAGCAGAATGAGATGCAATCTCAGTGGAAGGCAAGTTTTGAATATTAAGGAGCCCTCATACATCTCATAGTCCATCTTTTTTCTCTCTCTCATAGTAAAACTGTAATCAGATGTAAAGGTCAGACATTTTATAAAGAGGCTTAGCAAATCCTGTCCATTGGAGTTAATGCACAAGACTGTGCTTTTGAAAACAATGGATCAAGCATATGAAAAATAAATGCCAGAGTCAAGATAAATAAATGGCTGCATGCAATACAAATTTCTGTATTTTCTGTCCTTTCCACAGACACTGTGATACTGTATCGATATGAAGAGCTACTAGATTTCAGATATATGTAGAGTTTAGAGCTTAAAATGCAACATTTTGAAAAAATTAATACATAAATAAACATGCTGTTAATACTGATACTATACTGATAAACACTGATTGTATGATCCAACGCGTCATTTTATGCGGGGCCACGTCGCCCTGCTGGTAGACTACAGTAACTACACCAACTTCTCAATTCAAAAACCATTCAGTGAAGCCATTTATTCTGATACACTTTCTGGAAGCACATATATATCCAGAAAATGTTTTTCCAGTGAAGGCTCCTCTTTTGTTGTTGATTATTTTTGGAGGGGTGTTAAAAGTGAATCACAGCTCAGGATAGCCACTAGTGAAGACGTTTCTAAGTGCTTTACATGACATCTTTTTCTATAAATTAATGGATTAAGTGTATGGAAGCCTATTCCTGCCACATGAGAAAAATCACACTTTGGTAAATCATATAAAAACATAAAAAGTCAAAGTAATGAGTCATAACTGTAAAATACAAAGTCATTTACAAGTTATTTTCAACTTTTCGTCCAATTATATATATATATATATAATAGTATTATTATTATTATTATTATTATTCACCAACGCATTACTTTTCTTAAGTTGCAAGAATACGTTTCTAAGTGTTTTACTAGTATTAAATATTAATAAGTATAAAGTATTAATCCTATTCACATCAAGAATTATAACCAAAAAATAATAATTAAAATAGCTACAGTGTGAACAGGACTTTACTCTTATTAATATATATATTATATAATAACTTTATTGAATATTGGAGTGGCTGGCTCTATTTCATAAAACATTAATACTCAAAACCATCAATTACAGTGATTTTACAACAGATAATATTCCAAAGCCTGTGTCTGGCCATGAGTGTGCTGTACACACTGGCTCCACTGTAAATGTTTTCTACTGATTTGTACCAGTTTGAGTGATGTAAGTAGAGACATCAGGCCTTTGAACACCTAAGATTTATTAGAGATACTCCCTGAGCTACTCGAGAGCATCTCAGATGTGCATCGCTCTTTGGAACTCTGGGAATTCTCTGGTTACTGTGGAAACAGACCTCGAGGGCATGCATAAGGAGATGGAGAGAATGAGCAAAAACAAGAGTGAGAGGATGCCATCAGAGAAACTGATGGAAACAAAGACAGACTGAGGCAAAGCAACATATTTCTAATGTTGCATGTCATCTTTCTGTCAGTTACCCTAGTAACCAACTGGCAAACAGTGGGTTTAATTTACGTCATTGCAGCCTATTCATACACTGAGGTGAAAGAAGCTATTTATAGTGTTGAATGATTACTGTAGACCCAGATCAGTTCATAGCAATTTTTTTTAACCAACGCTTATTATTTTGGCTATTTTACAAAAAATAAATAAAAAAAATAAAGTAAAAAAATAAATAAATACATCTTGTGGTGAGGAAATGTGTAACTAGGGTGGCCTGAAAGGCTTCAGGAGACATGCACACGTCTATCGCATGTGATGAATACCACAGCCCGTCAACTTTCTTACTCTATAAGCTCAATCCTGAGCCCCTCTGAGATCTGATGGAATGCGGATCCGAGATGGGCATCTCTTAATCAAAGGAGTTTGCTGTTAACAGCTGACGTTAATAATGCGCGTAAAGCTGTAATTAGTCAACAATCAAAACAGGCATCCCGTTATTTTCACTCAGCCAGTAGGGTAATAAAGCACATATAGGTCATGCAAGCTGAATGAACAAACACTTCGAAACAATGGGAGGCCGTGGATGAAAGAAAACGTTATTCTTTTTTATATATGTAAATTAAATTCCATTTAACTTAATCCCCGTTGCGTTTGCATTCATGCGGAGACGCATAACGTTACATCATCCGCGCGTAATTCACACGAATTCGCACTGAACCGAACGTCATTTTGAAGAAAGAAGAGAACGAGAATCGCTTTTTTATGTCAAAAGAGCATTGTTCACACACACAGTCGATGGATAACAAAACGCAAGGGATCCTCAAAGTCATTACGTCGCTGTGCGCCGAAAGATGCTATTGCGGTCCGTCACAAGAAATGTATTCGTTTATCTAAATGATTCAGCTACATATACAAACAATTACATATGCATAGCCAGTGAAAAGCGATGTATTCTTACCTGGAGACTGTGAAGCAACGTCCCAAATCGTGTTAGTCATAAATTATAGGAAGCATTAGGAGATCATATACACGACAACTGTCTTGCATTCTTTATAGTGCCAGTCCCGTTTCATTTTCCCGTGTTATTTGCATGGCGTTAATAGAGCGATGTCGCTGAAAATGCTGTTATTGCTCTTCGGGCGGGCGGGCGCGCGCGCTCCAGCTGTCCTACCACGTCCTCTCTGACGCACGCAAGCACGCGATATGCGGCTCACCCCCGCGTCCTGTGTCCCGTTACACGACGAGAACAAAAACCCCACCTGCTCTATCTATACCGTTAAACTGCTCTCCATCTATACGCCATGTTGGTCATGCAAGGTTGTTCCGTCACTAAAGGGGGCATGGTACATTAATAAAACACCACATGTCCTCTGTGGACACACACTGGGGATGGAGGAAGACACTGGAATTATGAATAGTACTATATGTTTTAAAATAGCTATAAGGAAAAAAGCGTTTCAGCTATAAGACGTTCAGTAATAAAAAAATATGAGTAATAATATATAGGTCTGCAAGAGGCGAGGTTTAAGGGAGCACCTGTACAAAAAAAAGTCTAAAAACCCCACTCTTTCTATATATGGTTAAGAATATATAAGGTTAAATAATCAAGTCACCTTTGTATGTATGTATATGTATATATATATATATATCAATTTATAAAGCATTTTTTGACATTGAATTATAGTACATATATAAATTTTGCGTTTAGCTTCCGAATAAGACAGCAGTTTTGATGAAAAAAGTATATATATATATATATATATATATATATATATATATATATATATATATATATATATATATATATATATATATATATAGCCTATATATTGCCTATATATAATTATAATATATATATATATATATATATATATATATATATATATATATATATATATATATATATATTATAATTATATATAGGCAATACAGCATTCAGCTATTTACATCTCTCAACATCTCTTAACTATAAGATGTGCGTATCTTCTTATCAGAATAACCTTTTATGGTGAACTATACTATTTGTCTCCCTCCAATGGTTTTCGCCAGTACTGGCACGCCAGTATTATATACAGTTTTACTGTAAAGGGGAAAATGTAAAATGTTATACCAATATCATGTTGTCACAATGCAGAACACGTGGTGTTGCCATTAAAAAAAAAAAAAAGCTTTTAACGATAATTTACAAAAACAGTAATGCATCTATGTAACACCGCACATATTTACAAAACAGCAAAATAACACACAGCCCATGCCCACTGTTTATTATTATTATCTATCTATCAAAATGAATACATCTGATAAATTCAGAACATGTTTGTGGCAGCTCAGCCTGAAAGTAGGCCCAATTTCTTTCCTTTTTTATTTTATCTCATTTTATAAATTTTTTGATGACGCAGTCCTACATTTCATTCAAACTGCTCCTTCATTAGGTTACATACAGCTGAATTTTGTCTGAAAGTGGTTTTACTGTGTTCACCTGTTTTCACAACATCTTGAATTTAAAAAGCTATATATATATGTGCATTAAAAAAAAAAAACTCTACTGTTAGGTTATTTGTTATTTTTAACGAAAATACAAGACAATGTTGCACATAATATCGCAACCGCATTTCTCAACAGAGCTATGTTTGCATGTTAGGTAAATGCTGATTTTATTTCAAATATTTACGTTTGAGAAAAAAATAAATCTAAAAAGAAAGAGAGGAGAAAGGCGTATGTGTGTGTGTGTGTGTGTGGGAGTGTGTGTGTCAACTCGTGTGTGTGTGTGAGAGAGAGAGAGAGAGAGAGAGAGAGAGAGAGAGAGAGAGAGAGAGGCGTGACATCACTGAAAGCAGGGCATCATCCACACAGAGAAAGACAGGAGCGCCTCCACGCCGAGCAAACACCACCAACACGCTGCTGAACATGAGGTAAGATTTAAACCAATTCACTCTGTTAGTCCACATGGTAAAACACGGATGACAGGTGTATCACAACATATGCATGTTTGCGGGGATGTATGCGGTAAATCTAACGGCTTTATACGCGGTGTGTCGGTGAGACGTGCCGAGGTCCTGATGAGAATATTTATGAGGGCGCCAGAGAGGAGCGTTCACCAGAAGCGTTCCCACCAATCTCACGCCTTAGAGAGTCCAGATAAGATTGAATTAAAATGCATGAGATATATAAATCCGTTGTTTTAGGGACATACAAATCAAATATATTCTCTGTCTGAAATCGTAGTTAAAATATCACTACAAGGTCAGTATTCAGAAACCCGAGGGTGAGGGTCATTTTCTTATTCAGTTTATCATTAAAGCTCCATTCGATGCCCATAGAAGCAAAATAATGGAATCAGCTGCAGATGTGTCACGGTCACGGCCACCATTACCGTGAATCTTCAGTGAGCAGAAAGGAAATTTGACGATTATTCGAGATGACTGATTACATGCTGTTAGATTCGTCAGTGTCCTACGTTATTGTACATAGTCTTTTTAGACACAGGGTTCACCTAAAACCAAAATTAGATGTGTCTCAATGACCATCATTATCATGAAATCATTTTTTTATTAGATGGATAAATAGTTTAGTTGATAAAAATCAGCTGACTGTACATTAACCTTCTGGAATAAATTAATGGACATGAAATATTAATTTGAGTTTTGAGAGATAAAACATGAACACAGCTATTTATGTATTACATATAATATTTTGAATAATTCATCATTATTTCAAAATATTTATTTGCTGGATGCTGAAAAGTGGCCACAAATTTCAGATTGATCTGTAATAATATGTGACATTTGAAGACAGACTGTTTGTCTGGGGGGGGGGGGGGGGGACAAGAATACATGATCCAATTAGACTATTACCTTTAATGTGAATGGGGCTGAACTGAGGCCACACCTTCTACCTGTGGTTGATAAGCACAGAGGGGGACTTCAACCAGCATTAATTCTAGATGTTTCAGGGCCCAGGGAGTCACTGTCCACACACACCCATGTCTGGACCACCCCTGCACCCCTGGGCACAGATGGGATGTGTTAGCCTCCCAAAAAATAAAAACATGCACTGCTTACATAATGTTATGCGAGTATTATAGAATGTGACTGTTCGGACACAAAATAGTTGTGCTTTATGAACAAACTATAAGAGCTTGCTATGTATATGCTATGTATATATATATATATATATATATATATATATATATATATATATATATATATATGTGTGTGTGTGTGTGTGTGTGTGTGTGTGTGTGTGTTCATTCTTTAAAGCATATTTTATTTATTTTTAAAGGGGTTGTATGATGCTTTTTTGCACATTAGTTTGTGTATTTTTGTAACAGAATATGTTGACATGCTTTAATGTTCAAAAAACACATTATTTTTCAAATATTGTACATTATTGTAGGTCCTCTATGCCCCGCCTCTCTCACACGCCTCGTTTTCTACAAAGCCCCTCCTTCTGACAACCACAGTCTGCTCTGATTGGCCAACTGACCCAGTGCATTGTGATTGGCCAAACACCGCAAGCACTCGTCAGAAATGTAACGCCCCTTTCCATGATCGCTAGCTTCATCTTTCAAAATAAACGTAAAGACAGTTAATAATGTTCTTAGTTTTACCATCAGTTCAAGCCCGAAAGGGGAACTGAGTGGAGTGACAGACATTCAATAGCAAATACTTAAACTAATAACAAAACATACTTACAGTAGCTGATTCAGAAGCAAGTCAGAATGACCTCCTCTCCAAGGTTCACGAAACGGTCGTCCATAAAATGCGTTGCTGTTCTGTTGTAAGTAATCTTAAAGATTCCTAAATGCATCTACTTTCAGCAGAACAAATAAAGTGCTTTTGCTTTGGCCTAGATACACACAGCATCTCCCAGACATGACTGCTTCAACACTACTGAGGTTACTGAAACCACGGCTTCTTGGGCGGCGTTACGCATATATTTCCACATAGTGACGTAGACATGAGGGTGTGTTTTAAGGTGTGTGTGGCAGAGTCTTAACTTTGATAAAGAATATCTCTTTGGATTTGAGACTTTAGTCTTTGTAACTTTACAGATCTTCTTCGTGCCCCAAGAGCTTGAAAAATTTAAATCGCATCTTGTGACCCCTTTAAATATGTTTTATTTATGTATAAATAGATTTTCGTGATGGTTTAGTTACGTTGTGGTCAGCATAGATTGATATGTCCCTTGAGATATGATACATTTCTGTTAAGAGACTCGTGTGAACTCTGAAACTTGTCAGTGGTACTTTAATTGTTTCACTCAAGCCTGACCAAAACACAGTATTGATCTGTACTTGTACATTTGCACCGCTTCGGTTTTCATTTTCCAGTCTTTAGGGATGTTGGGAGTTGGAACTGATGATATGGAGGATACAGTATGATGAAGGTTACTGCAGTGTTGTTGTTGGGGTTTTTTTTTTTTACATTTAAGAAAGGTCGGAAAAAATGCATGGTTGCATATTTCTTGCAGCACCTCTCGACTGTCCTGCAAAATGATGCTGACCTCTAGAATTCATTGTGATGAGTCATTCATTTCACACTGAATAATTCAGTGACCTTATAATGTTGATTGATGGCTCTTTGGCATTGAGACTACTGCATGACACTCACACAGCTTTAAAATAAATGCCTTCTTTCAATTTTTTAATTACAGTCCATGCAATTCAATTGACATGTTGCAAAATGGTAATCAGTTTTGGAACAATCCAAAACCATATTCTCTTGGCCAATGAGTGGATTGCCTCAATTTGTAGCCACCATCTTATACAAAGCGTCCACAATACATCGCTAGCCGAGCTACAGTCTGGTTTAACGTAGTCTCTTAACAAGCACATGACCCGCTGGCTCACATCAGGGATTCTGGGGCATGGTGCGCTCCTTTGCAGGTGCTGTTTCCTTGGATACCAGACGGTCTGGGAGTGAATGGGTGTTGTGAGATGTGGTCGGGGGGGAGGAGGAGGGTAAGCATCCTCCATCTTCTTTGTTCCCATTCCCGCTGCTTGTGGTTCTCTGCCTAACGCATGGCTGGCTGCAAGATGTTTTACTTTCTTAAATGGAATAAATTAATCAGACGGCTATTAGGGTGCTCAATAAGTAATATTAAATCAGTTTTATATAATTAGTGTTTCTCTGATCTGATCACAATTATTACTTTATACTTTTGACCATATATTGTATTTTCCATGACCTCTAAATATTCAGTCGTAACAGAAACTTTTCCGTGCCAAAACAATAATTATTATGACTGAATCACGTATTCATGACTGGAAGGTCTTTATTTTTGCAGCTCTCTGATTTCAGAAAGTAAATTGCCTGATTAAATATACTGTAAACAGGTGCACAAGCTTGCTTCCCTTATGAAACAAAAATATATTGCAGTATATTGGAAAATATCATGTAATATATTAGGCATATATTCTTATATATATTTATTTTTTCCAATATGTTGCAATATATTGAAAGTGGCAATCATTTGTATATTTTGCAATATATTATATAATATATGTATCATCAATATATTATTAAATATATTCAAATATATAAAATATTAGAAAATAAAAAAGGAAAATAATATATTGCAATATATCACAATATATTTTAAGAAATATATTGGTAAATATATTTTCCTTTCGTAAGGGTTGATCCTGACTAATGTCTAGTTTCAGTTGTTTTGAGATCATTTCTGATATTTTTACATAGAGACAGAACATATCAGAACATATTCAGTGTTCAGAGATGATATAATCAGTTTGCACATACAGTAGTGGTTGTGTTGACTTAGAAAAAAATAATTAAAACATAATGATAATGTAATGGGGCTTGGTTTATTTACATATTTGAAGTTGCAAATGCTCACAAAGTCTGAATTTATTTAATAAAACAATCAAGTAAAAACTCTAATAATGTGAAATATATTAACATTTAAAATAACTGATTTCTTGTTTAAAGCTGCAGTAGGTAACTTTTGTAAAAATATATTTTTTACATATTTATTAAACCTGTCATTATGTCCTGACAGTAGAATATGAGACAGATAATCTGTGAAAAAATCAAGCTCCTCTGGCTCCTCCCAGTGGTCCTATTGCCATTTGCAGAAAAACACCACTCCCAGTAAGAAACAACCAATCAGAGCTGCGGTCCGTAACTTTGTTTGTGTTCAAAATGTAGAAAAATTAACATAATAAGCGAGTACACCATAAATCCATTTTCCAAACCGTGTTTTTGGCTTGTCGTGAATCACTAGGGTACACCTATAATAAGTGTTTATATTCGGACTATTTTAGATTGCTTCGGGGGTACCGCGGCGGAGTAACACAGTACCTTTGTGATTCTTCAGAGACATAAACAGAGAGAAGTAGTTCCGGCTACGATGTTCTTCCGCAAGACGCAAGCAGTTCTGTTTATTAACCACTAGAGCGTCAAAAGTTACTGACTGCAGCTTTAATATACTTCAAAAAAGTAATTTATTTCCTGTGATGCGATGCTGATTTTTCAGTTTCGCACGCTCCATCAGGAATCATTCTAATGTGTCGATTTGATGCTCATTTAGAATTTTTACAAAAATGATTCTTATTGTTAATGCTGAAAACTGCTCCATATTTTTGTGGGAACATGTTTTTTATTTAATGCGCAGAGAGTTCAGAAAAACAGCATTTATTTGAGCATTTATTTGAAACACAATCTTAGTCTCTAGAATCGAACCTGGGTCTCCTTGCGAACTAAACCACAGCTGCACCATTAAACTGTTTGATTGCCCTGAGCTTGTGTGGATCTGTCCTCCATGTGTCCTGTGTCACGTAGCCCAGGGGAGGTGTGCCGTCCAGCCGTACAGTAAGACAAACTGTACGTTCGCCTATGTCTCGTCACAGATGCTGAGATTTTATCGAGCATTCCCTGATGAATAGAGCAGGGATTGGGTGTTACCATGGCAACCACTGGCAGCTCACTAATACTCTTCCCCTTATTTTCCTCAAGGGATAGATCTTAGAGTAGATTACCCAGCATCCACTGCAAGCACAAAAAGCACAAAAGATTTTAAAAAGAGAGAGAGAGAGAGAGAGGAATTGCCATTTCCTCTCTCGACTTCATTAATTTAACTGTTATTAAACACCTCCAGGAGTCGATTGAAATGCAGAAGCATCTGAAGTGTCTGCATGGTGCCCAATTGGTCATGCATTCAGCCTATTAGATCTGGAACAAGACTAGCTAGATGAAAAAGATGAGCCAGCTTTGCTCGAATCCCTGTGGACGTTCACTCATGCTTCATCATCAAACACCCCTCCGTCCTTCAGCTCTCTCCCCCTCTCTTTTTATGTCTTATCTGGCGCCCCAGCTTTCAGTTTAGGGTCTCCTGTGCTGTCCAGAATAGTTAATGCTGAAGAAGCCCTGCTGAAGTCTCAGAGACTCCGTTCACGGTGTCCTCATGCGTCAAAATCAGCCACTGCACTGCACATCGTATTCCTGGCCAATCGGTTTCTTCATTGATCTGTGAGTCTGGATTTTAATTGGTTGATTTTGGGGTTGTACATTATCTTTACATGATCCAGCCTAGTAGATACAGTAAAGGCACCGTGTCTTCCAGAGAGGTCTGATTGAATGTCCTGGGGTCTGGCTGGCTCTGGTAATGTAGTTTAACACCGGCTGAGACTGGAAACTGTTCGGTCTGTTTGTGAGGAAACCTTTATTTGACTAATGGAGGGCTATTAGAGCTGAATAACAGAGACTTCATTTAGACAATTAGAGGACTGTCGTGATTGCAGTCAATGCCTTGGTATTTTGTGTCTGTGCTGGCATCTCCACTGAGAATATTATCGGACAGATTTTTTTATTAAAATGGATAAATGTATTAGAAATGAGACTTCAGCAAGATTTACTGCAGTGTTGTGTGCTGTTCTAAAATGTATTATGTTCTGTTAAACTCACATTTTTGAACATAGACTTTATAGTGCATGATCCAAACTTACATTTTATAATTCCTGAATGAAAATATTTTGTAACATGATATTGATGTACCATTTACATGGTAATGCAATGTCTGATTTTAAAATGGGTTTTAAAGGATGAATTTTGAGATTTTAAGTTTTCAGTTGATATATAATTTCTGATTTCTAAAATGTGATAGAGAAAAAGGCAACAAAGAAGTCTTTTTTTTTTAACAAAGGTCAGAACTCCTGTTATAATGTAGATGCATATAATGTAGTGCACTCTTGTCATAAATTAATCTATTACTTTTCCTACATAATTTCTAACAAACAACATTGGTTAAATATATATTTGGGAGTCTTAGACCTTTCCAACGATATATAGTTTGTCAAGATTAGATTAGATTTGATTGTAATATAGTGTAAATATAGGCGTCCCGTATACGGGACGGGGTGACATTTAAAGGGTTAACTGTGCTGTGTTGGGCTTTGCTGTGCCGTGTTAGGCTGTGTTGTGTCTGGGTGTGTGTGGGGGGTGGATGGGTGTCAGGTAATAGGTGTTTGCATCATTATCTTATTTCCTGTATCATATGTGCATTATACATGCATGCATATATGTGCAGTAAAACTATTAAACTATTCCAGTGGCTTATGGTTACAGTTATGAATATAATTAAAATAATATAATATTTTAACAAATACCAGTTTGCAATATCAACCGGTGTTTTTGAACAGCTAAAATAATTGCAAACAACTAACACATTCAAGTTAAAATTGGCTGTACCCACCCTTTTGTTAAAAATAGCATGGGCAATAAGAATTCAGTATTGTATTTGTCACAAACAACTGCCGTCTAGGTCATTGAATAAACCTTTCTCTTTGTGCACATTTACATACTGTGTTGAATGCAGCTCAGACAGTAGGTGGAGGTATTACCAATTGCTTTTAGTAGTCGTTCAGACTTCCTTGTGCTGTGGAGACCGAGCACTAGCCAGTCCGAATTTCTGACTGTATTCTGAAAACAAGCTCAGAAACAGAACCTGTGACTCCTCTTACTTACGTCGACAACAAGCCCAAACATGCTTATAAGAAGTGGTATATTAGGCAAACACAGGGTTGCACTGAGATATGCTGGACTGTGTTATGTAATGTTACAGTGTACTGTCCTGTATTAGGGTGTGTTAAACTGTGTTGGGAAGCATTACATTTTTAGTGACGTTACATGTGACATGTAGCCAATCATGGTGTCCCATACTTGGAGTTTGTGCTCTGCATTTACCAATCCAAGGGCACACAAACAATAGTGAGTAGTGAACACACACATACACTTAGTCGTGTTCAGTGCCTTGCTCAAGGGTCTCACCTCAGTTATTGTATTGAAAGTGGAAGAGATATATGAGGTTGAAGCCTCCACATCACCCAGCTCTGTTTGAAGACATTTCACAGGTACAAATACAGACGTATGTTTTCTTCCTCCATAATGTAAATCTCAACTACAAACATGGCCACAGTTATTAAAAATGAGCCCTTAGTAAGAGCTTAGGTTATGTGAATATCTGTTAGTTCTGGAGGGACAGTAGCATAGAAAAACAGACAGAAAGCAAGGGATAGTGGAAAAGGCAAGTGGTACAGAAATGTTTAATGTCTTCCTGATCTGGATTATAGTGGGGGATGGTGAAAAGGGTTGGAAGAGCTGCTGGCACCAGTCACAGAGAGAATTAACACAGCCGTGAATAATGCAAACCTGTCGTATCAACCGCAGAGACGCTCTGCTTATGCAGACAGATGGCTTGGTCATGGGTTTTTGGATCTTGATCATCCACAAGTTTAAAGGCAGACTTTACTGTCATTGTGTATTCCAGACGTGGCTTTGCATTTTTATTTATTTTTGTATACAAAAATGCTGCTTTTGTGTGTGTGTGTGTGTGTGTGTGTGTGTTTAAAATTTTTGTTGATTGTTGAATATAAATTCATGTCAAATCAAATCTGCATGATGCTTTTCAGAGTACAGTTCTTCATCTGATCTTCGTGCCTTATTCAGCAGATTAAAGCTTAATGATAATATAGTTTACATTTTAAAACAATACACACAATCAAGTAGTTGAGATTTGCTGTGTAGTTGGAGCAATTGTAAGATATATATATATATTTTTTTACATTTTCCTTCATAACCCACAGACCACTTGAAATAACTTAGTCATGTTTTGAGACAATATAAAATATAGGTGCACTAATTATTAATACAATTGATATATTTCCACTAATAAGGACAATAATATAATATTGAATTAAATTAAATGCAAGAAGTCAGAGTGTTATACAATAGCCCTTTGGTGGCAACTGCTAAGAGTGTTTGGGGGCAATTTTGACACTGAAGAATAAGTCATATTATACCCCACTGTATCTCAAATAAAAGCCTGCCACAAAATAATCACTTTACTTCACTTTATATATATATATATATATATATATATTATTAAAATAAATGAATCAGCTGATGAGTCAAAAACAGTCTTTTACCAAACTTTAAAGGGCTCTTTTTTTCATTGCTAAAAAGAACATTATTTGGTGTATTTGATGTAATGTGTTTATGGGGTTTAAGGTTTAAAAAAACATATTATTTTCCACATACTGTACATTATAGTCGTTCCTCTATGCACCGCCTTTCTGAAATGCGTTGATTTTTAAAAAGCTCATCGGTCTGAAAAGCGAGGTCTGTGTTGTGATTGTTCCTCATATCAAGAGTGTGATGGAAATGTTACACCCCTTAACTTACCGTACTGTGCCATTGTAGGCTACTCTCAGAGGATCAGGAAACAGTCGTCATCCTCTGTAATATGCACTACACAGTGCACTGCACACATCTGAATATTTGGGTTGAACTGTTCTGCAACAGTGTTGTAAATACAACTTAACCACTGACTTCTAGTTGTGTGCTCTTTTGGAAGGTCAAACAAAGTAGTTTTCACTTGCACAACGAAACACAGAGCGTCCACGGCATGGCAGCAACAATACTACAGCGAGAATAAAAGTTATGACTTTTTTTGCTTAAAAATTTGGATGGTGTTATGCAAATCTACCCACACAGTGACGTATACGTGGGGGTGTGTTTAAATGAGGCATTTTAGTGGGACATAGACAAAATTTTATAAAGAATATCTCTTTGGTTTTGAGACCTTAGTCTCAACAGCTTGTAACAATCCAAAGAGAAAGGAAAACTTTATATAACACCTTTAATGAAACTGTACAATAAAGACATATTAACAGAATGTTGCAGCTATGAGAAAATTTTGTATTTTAGCTAGCCACACCTATATTAGCATAGGTTGATCATTTTCATTTTTTATCAATAACCTAGAGATGAAATGTATGTAAGTTTAAAGTCGCAGTCATCTAAACTTTAGACAGCAGAGGAAAAACACTGTACATCCAGAAAGTAACTTTTATACCTCAAAATCAGTATTTTTTTGAAAAATGATCCTAGGTTGAAATGATCATGCTCCTTTTCCACAGGCAGAGAGAGAATCCTCCTGAGCATTTCCAGATTAAGTGTCATCACTCTGGCTTGACTCTGATTGGAGGAATTGAGTGTGTTACAATTGCCCTGTTACAGCTATGACCCTATTCATGTTCCTTTCGACATGTACACAGTTTCCTGGTTAAAAGCATATGGCACACCATATATCTTACTCTACCTTATGATATACACTGTAACTTATCGCTGTCGGACAGTATTGCTTTAGAAATGTTTTACTTTTACTATGTTAAAATTAGTTTAAAATTACTTTAAAGTTAGTTTTTTTTATATTGTTGGTTATTTTCTAATCTGAATTTCCAGAAAAGACATTGGATTATAGTTTACATACATTAAGTAATGTTTGATACTGTAACACAGCTATCATGTTTAAAAATTAATGCCCTGAGAATTTGAAAAAATATTTTTTTTTATGTATCTCTGGATTAATTGTTACAAATGCTTACTTGCTCTTTTACATGAAGTTTGCTCTTTTAGTCTGTGTAAAGCAATATGAAAAAGCTGCCAAGTAAATAAAATGTTATCATAATCTTTAAAAAAATTCAAGTTCTTAGCTCTTAAATGCCCTGCCCACTCGCGGGAAAGCTGCCACCTCTCTCAAATTGTTAAATACGAATACATTTAAATAAGGAGACTGAGCTGTTTTGTAAATTATTGCAACCAGGTAATATGCATTTACGTGAAGAAGGCATGGCTAGCTAGAAAACTGTAGGCTTTGGTAACTAACGGTAATGACAGTAACTCGTGATTGAGCGTGTGACACTCTGATGCTAATGTGCTCTAATTATTACAGTACTGTATTAAGGGAGTGGCTCCAGTGTGTCATCAAGACATGATTTCAGGCCCACCCACAAAATCCTGAACTCAAAAATGGTGAAAAACTGTTTAATGGTCTAACTCCATAATTCAGTACTACATAGTTCACAGTCGTTGTAATCTGTTTTCAGTAATACATTTCTAAAATTCATAATGCGTTCAGAATTTATTCATTATCTGAATTGCCTTTACACAGACTTTCATAGTGACCAATCTGACTGGAATCCCCACAGGAAGTGCATTCAGGCCTGGCCAAGTGTGAACACTAATGAATGAAGAAATGGGATTTAACTGAATTTGACAGTTTAGTAATTCACATGTGTGACATTTGCTGCCTGCAGAATGAAATATTTCTGAGAGGTCATGAGCCCTTACAACACCCCAGTTATTTTGAGGTTGTAATCTGGTCCTGGCTTGTCCAGACAAGTTTGATTAGCTGGACTACCAGATGTCGGTCCTAGATTCATCCTGTAAAACTATCTTGATCCATCTGATTAGATCGGGTGGACTAAATAATAATCTCCGCTTGCACACCTGGGTGGTCATGGTTAGGTGCATGCACTAAAATTCCTGATTTTCATTTAGGTCAATATATATATATAAACACACACCAATCAAGGCATAACATTATGAGCACTGATCATCTTTTCGTCGTGGCATCTGTTAGTGGGTGGGGATATATTAAGCAGCAAGTGAACATTTTGTCTTGAAAGTTGATGTGTTAGAAGAAAGTTTGACAAGGGCCAAATTGTAATGGGTAGATGACTGGGTCAGAGCATCTCCAAAACTGGAGCTCTTATTGGATGATTACGGTCTGCAGTGGTCAGTATCAAAAGTGGTCCAAGAAAGCAAAAGTGGTGAACCAGCGTCAGGGTCATGAACGGCCAAGACTTACTGATGCACGTGGGCAGCGAAGGGTGGCCCATGTGGTCCGGTTCAACAGAAGAGCTACAGTAGCTCAAATTGCTCAAGAAGTTAATGCTGGTTCTGAAGGAAACGTGTCAGAATACACAGTGCATCGCAGTTTGTTGAGTATGGGGCTGCATAGCTGCAGACGAGCCAGGGTGCCCATGCTGACTGATCGACCACTGGACGATTCAACAGTCTGCACGTGAACATCAGAGCAGGACCATGGAGAAATGGGAGAAGGTGGCCTGGTCTGATGAATCAGATGGCTGGGTGCGTGTGTGTCGCTTATCTGGGGAATATATGCACTATGTGAAGAAGGCAAACCACTGGAGGCAGTGTGATGCTTTGGGCAACGTTCGACTGCCTTGGATCCTGCCATCCATGTGGATGTTACTTCGACATGTACCACCTACCTAAGCATTGTTGAAGACCATGTACAACCTTGGTGGCTGTAGCCCCTTTCAGCAAAAATGGTTCAGGAGTGGTTTAAGAAACATCAATGAGTTCAAGGTGTTGACTTGGCCTCCAAATTCCCCAGATCTCAATCCAATCAAGCATCTGTGGGATGTGCTGAACAACAATTCAGATCCTTGGAGGCCCCACCTCACAACTTACAGTACAGGACTTTAAGGATCTACTGCTAACATCTTGGTGTCAGATACCACAGCATCTTTCAGGGGTCTAGTGGAGTCTGCCTCGACGGGTCTGAGCTGTTTTGGCAGTAAAAGTGAGACCAACACAATATTAGGAAGGTGGTCATGATGATATGCCTGATCAGTGTGCTCAACAGTTAGGGAAAGAATTGAAAAATAGCTATAAGTTTTTTTTAAAGAACAGAATGTCAGACTGATAGATTTAAAATATAAACTAACCAATCAGATAATAGAGCAGATATAGGGTATATTGTTTAGGTAATAACTTCACCGACTTCAAAAGGGGTCTTTGACAAATGCATTAAAACTATGACAACATGTGGGACTGTTTCTATTATTTTTACTTTGTAACAGTAAAACCAGTAATAATTTTTCCAAAAATGATTGACCATCTTAAACTTTAAAACAGCTTGACCACCTTGAGTAATTTTTGTTTTCAATATGGTTCTCCAAGGATGAACTGTTGACTGTCATGATATCAACTGTATACAGTGAATTAATAATGACCCTGGAGATGTGATTAAGATTGCATTGATTGACCCCTGCCCTCTGACCTTCTCAGGGATCCCACCGAGTGATGATGTCATACCCAACGGCCTCCTATGACCAGCTGGCGCGACAGGTGGAGGATCTCCGTAAGGAGAACTCTCACCTGCGCCGTGAGCTTCAGGACAACTCACACCACCTGTCCAAGCTGGAGAATGAAACCTCTGACATGAAGGTGAGTGGAGCTCAGATTATATCAAATTTATTCAAATGACAGCCTTGGCTCAACAAGTAGGCCTCGACCACCCAGGTATGATCATGGCCCAAGAGCTGGAGTCAGGCCTCATACTAGATCTTTGATTCTGCTTGAACCTGTTAGAGCTCTTCTGAAATAAAACGGAAACTGTTACACAAGTTCAAAATAATCTTTGAGAATGATATTGGCCAAAACAGAACTGAAAAAAAAAAATCAAGCCATTTTCAGATGTTTCCAGGCAGCTGTGCTATGTCCTCTATCAGTCTTCTGATATACATAAAGTTGACATGTTGAATTGCTCAAACAAAACACAATGTTTTGAAAGCACCAAAGATACTTTACACCAGGGGTCTCCAGTGTTGGGAGTAACGGCGTTTAAGTATAACGGCGTTACTAACGGAGTTACATTTTCAGTAACGGAGTAATCTAATTAATTACTTTTAATGTCATTGCAACGGCGTTATTGTTACTGACAATGTAAAGTGTCGCGTTACTACAGTTTGGTTGAATAAAGCGCGAGGTGTCATGCTTTGGCTAGTGGTACACATCAGCTGCCTGACAATGTTGCAAATCCGATGATGATTGGCTGGGTGGGCGGTGCCATGCTCACGCTGTCTCACTGCAACGGCATCAGCGATAATGGCGTTCTCGAACTTGAAGTACCGGGAATTAAAGGCAAGAATGTTTCTGTAACATGCACGGCATGCCCAGGAAAAAAGACTTTATCCACGTCTGCCTCAAGCAACTCAAATCTTATGAACCACCTCACATCAACACATGCTAACATGTTACTGTAATGAATATTTAATGCTGTGTTCACACCAGACGCGACTTGCGCAAATAAATCTAGTTTTAAAAGCATTTAATGTGAGAATGTAGTTGTTTTAAACTCAAATATGCGGTTTATTTATAAAGACAGCGTCTATTTAAGAATGTGTTTCGCTGATTTTCGGAGGTTGTCTATTTGTCTATTAAAATCATTTGCGTCTGGTGTGAACGCACCATAAGAGTTGGATAGTGTTCTGTTCATTGTGCAGTAACGTTAAGCCTAATATACAGTTACAGAGATTTGCACTAATGGCCAGGTTTCCCTTTGTTTCTTTTTACCCAAGTTTAAATTTGTTTGTCTTAATTTTACACTTGAATTTTATTTTCAATATTTATTTTTTTATGTTTTATTTCTATGCAAATCATATGGCAGGCTGCAATATATTGAGTTCAAATAAATACCAAATTTTCTAAAATACTTAGTTTTTTTATTATTCAATCAGTTAATATAAACATCTTATATATTAAAGATGTAATATATGACATAATAGCATTATGGAACATAAAAAAATAACGTCATAGTTACTTTGCTGAGTAACTAATTACTTTTACAATGTGGTAACTGAGTTACTAACTCAGTTACATTTTAGGAGGAGTAATTTGTAACTATAACTAATTACTTTTTAACTAAGTACGATGACCAACACTGGGGGTCTCCAACCCTGCTCCTGGAGCAACACCATCCTACAGATTTCCAACCACAATTAAACACCTAATCACCTAAACAACTAATGAAGGTGTTCAGGGTTACTTCAACATTACAGACTGGTATACTGAAGTCTGCAGGACAGGAGCTCTTCAGGAGCAGGATTGGTGATTTGGAGGTTTACACTATGAAAGGCTGAAATTGTTGCTTTACAAATAAAACTGGGATAGAAAGAAGTGTTGTAACCAAACACACACATCTAAACGGTTCATTTCATCATTTAATTTTCTAGCCTGAGGTAAAATGATTGGCTATTTTGTGCTGCTATGCATTTAAGAGCTGACACTCAGCCAGATCCAGTGCTATTTAAAAAAAAATACATTTATTTTTTCTTATCATTGAAATACTGTTATGGTTTTGATTATGTTTTGAATTTGATTTTATATTTTATGTTTTCAGGAAAAAATATAACTTTTAAAATTTAGTTTTGTCATATATTATATTATATTATATTATATTATATTATATTATATTATATTATATTATATTATATTATATTATATAACTTCATTAAATAGACAGCCCTTTTTCTGAACAACAAATAGTCATTGTTGATGTGTAAATGTGGCAAGGCTTAGTTTCAATAAAGTGTCTTTTTGGACTGTGGAGTTTGAAATATTACGTTTTCATAGACCAATTTTTATATGTATTTCAAAAGAGAGATTATAATAGATTATATGACCCCTCTACAACATTAACATTGTAAAAAAAAAAAAAAAAACATCTAAACATCAAGTCACAATTGTGACAAAAATGCTTTCATTTGGAATATTGTCTGTTCAGTGTTTCTGATGGTTTTGTCTAATGCGTATGAAGTATGAAGAGCAGTGTGAAGGGTAGATCTCTGTGGTGAGGACTGAGTCTCCCTTGCACTGGTTTGTCTCAGCCCTGACAATACTTTCCACAAAATGTCTGGAGATTTTAATGATGAATGTCCAGTGTCTCTAAGCCGAATGATGTTTGAGCACAGTTTTAAATCACTGTTGCCCATTACATCTCTCAGAGGAGCAGAGAAGGCAACCGTTAGACCATGGAGCTAATTTTATTATTGACCCTGTGTCTTAAATTGTAGAATGTTCGATGTGTTACATGAGCTTCATGCCGGTTCAGCTTTCCAGTTCCAGTAAAATAAGAGTCTTTTTCCTGTTCATATTAAACGATTCTGCGCTTGAAATCACACCGACAAACCACTGAAGATGGCACTGAAATTACTCAGATGAAGAAATACACGTAAAAGGATGTGTGTAGGTTGAATAATACAGATCCATGCCTGTTTTTGTCAATTTAACTGCTTGGAGACATTAATCCTACTGGGAATAAAGCCCCTAAAGAGCTCATTAGGAATCAAGAGCTTTGTTCTGTCAGTTTTAGTTTGACTTAGAGATAGCTACTAATTTCAAATGGTAACAGTTGCAACATTCATATATAATAATTCTACAAAGGTTCATTATATTTACACTACTTTTATATTTAAACAAATTTTTTTGGGTTAGTATTTTCTTTATTATTATTATACATTTTGTGGATATATCCAATATTCATTAAAATTATTTATTCTGTGGAACACAAAAGAAAATACTTCGAAGAATGCTGGAGCCCAACCAAAATTTGTCCCCATTGACTTTCATTGTACAGTATTGACAAAAAAATATTTATTGAAACATTATTCAGAATATCATGTTTTGTGTTCCTTCAAAAAAAAAAAATGCATACAGGTTTAAAACAGCATGAGGGTGAGTAAATTAAGACTTATAAAGATTTGGGGGCGAAGTATCCCTTTAATAATCCATAAAAAAAAAAAAAAAAAACACACAGCTCGTACTCTGAGGATTCATTTATTTGTCGAATGAAAATGCTCTAAGCCTTTCTCTACACAAAAGCATTAATTGAAACTGATTCAGCAACTGTTTTTATGAGATTATAGGTGATGCATGGGTCATATTCAACATCCCATGATTCCACTGTGGCTCACGTGCCCAGATGCTGAGTGTAATCCCTGTCAAATCTTTTCACTCTCACAATCAGTTCTCCCCTCAAACTGAGCTGATGCATGCATTATAAAGATGAGGTCATCTGGTTTCTCTTTTTGCTTTTCACTAAACTGAACTCTACCGACGAAACGGTCTGCTTTTGCTGTAACAGGGGGTTCTGAGGCAGCTGCAGAGTAAACTGGAGCAGGAGGCTGGAACCCTTGCCTCTTCAGGCAGAACTGATGTGCTGGACCAGCTCAAAGGTACTGGAGGAAGCCTATCCACTTCTACATAGCTGTTGCTGTTCATTTAACTGTGGCATTTAGCTTTTCATTGTAATATATTTATTTACCTATTTAATGATGTTTTTGATGAATTAACAAGATATTTTACACAAAATCGATATGATTAATTACCATAAAAATAACACAGAATTAAACCAATATTAAGAATACCTTTATAGAATAGTTAATGGAATTCAGATAAATTTAATTTGAAGTTACATTCTAATTAAAAGGCCTGTTTAAACAAGTGCTACAAAAAATCTGAAGCTAATGTTAAGTTACATGGGTTTTATTTAACCTGCACCAAACGTGTCCTGTAATTGCAGATCACAACTGCACAGCAGTTACAAGAAATTTTGTAATATTCCTCTTTGCAAAACTGTTTCAGTTAAACACTGAACAATCCAAACTCTATTGAGGACATGCCAAATCAGCAAAGTTTTTTTTTTTCTTCTATAAAAGCCATCCTATTGTTGATGAAAACCGCTTTTGTTATTTTTTAGAGCAACTTTATTTGTCTGGTATTGCATTGCAACTTAGGTCAAGATCAGATAACATTTTGATAAATCAATTCACATAACTTTCCAGACAACTTTGAATATAACAACACTGTAGTGACCTTACTGGGATGGAAACGGGGAACTGGTTCTCATTCAGATTTTTAAAAATACTGAAACTGAATAATTTCCCGGACATTCAGTTCTGTTTATGATTCTTGGTAGGCTTGGTTACTGACAAAGATTTCACAAGTCATTTCCGTTTAAGTTTATATTCAATATCATTTGTATACTCTGTATATCAGGTACAGTACATGTCAATGTTCTTAATGATAATAATCTCTCAACTAATGCTGTAACTATATAAAAGGAACCCTGTCAGTTGTACATTACTGTAATACTAAAGGTTAGGTTCAAACTTTTAAATAAAAACTGCTATTTATTTTTTAGATATAATAATCATCAAACTGAACATTTGTGTACGAACATTTAAACTGCACATAAATCAGTTTTTATATTATCTTTTTAATCATATAATTTGGTTTTGCATTCTACAGTGTACAAAATTTAAACTGTGGCTGTCATAAAAACATTGCAATATTTAACATACATTAAATAAAGGATCACTATTTGAAGGTTAAGTAAAATATAATAATGTGTGCATATGTTATATTATGAATGGCAAAACATAAGGGGTAACTAAAGATAACTAGAGACCCTTGTGCTACAGCATTACGGTAGGCCCCCTACACAAGCGATTATTTATTTATTTATTTATTTTATCTTTCTGACAGTAATTCATGCCGAATTTCGAATTTTTCATGTTGACATGTCAGTTAACATTTATAAAACTGTTCTGTTTAAAATATCAATAAGTGTGTATGCAAATTCACTCTTTGCCAGAAGGTGGCGCTTGTGGAGCAGCAGAATTAGAGCATTTACATCAAGTAAACATTGTTAATACTAGCGTTAAACAGAGGTAATATGAAAAGAAAATGGCATGAAAACATTCCTGGCCAAAATGAGTTTACAGAATATTAATTATTCATCATTATTAGATCGAAATATGGGCTATTCGGTGGTTGCTAACTGCGTCTTTATTTTAAAACATGCCGTGCTTGCATGTAATTAATTAAATCATAGCATAAAGACATGTACACAGAATAGCTCTCATGCTAGGCTTCTTTACTAGCGCATTTCCCATTCTGCTCACAGTATATCAGTGGAACATACAAACTGTGTGTGGAAAACCTAAACTGAACTATAAACTACATGAACTACAAGCATGCATCATCAGAAAACAGCATAGACTTAACGATCAATCTTTGGATTAAGAATTGTTATTGGTTAATCAAAATGAAGAACGATTAAAATCAATGAATCAACCGATGGTCAACAAAAGAAATTAAAGAATCTACAAAAGACCAAAAAATGAATTTCCTTGTTTTTCTAGAGCTACATATGGACTTGACCAACTACTACGAGCTCAAGTACCAGCCTCACAACCTGCGTGTGTTCCCGGAGACGATGGCTAGCCAGGTAGGTGATGGCGAAGAGAGACTGAGCATCGGCAGAGCTAGGAGTCCCGTCTGTCCACCGTCCCGCCAGTCCTCGTCTGGAGAGGGCACAGCCATGCACCCCGGGAACCCTCATCAGGTGACTGGAGAGGGCCGTGTCACTGCCCAGCACTTAGAGGATCTCTGTAAAGAGAGGTGAGATCATCACATCAAAAACTCTAATCATCTGTCTCGTTATTTAACCAAAATGTTATTTCCCTCAGAGGTTTGTCCTCTTTAATAACCAGTAGTCTTTAGTTTAGGTAACATCCATGAACCATAATTACTTTCTATTGCTAGTCAAAAGTAGGTTGTTTTACAGGATGCTAACATTATCTTCTATGATGTGCAACACAAACACTCTGCTAAAATCTCAGAGGTTTTTAATGACCCTTTAAGTACAGAGAAAATTATGATTTTTGAAAATCATGTGACACTGAATTTTAAAATAGAAAACTGTTGTTTTAAATTGTAATTTCACAGTATTACTGTTTTTAATGTATTTTTTATTTTACTGTATTTTTAATTGATTTGAATAAAAGCCTAAATTTTTACACAACTGACTTCTTTCAAAAACATGAATCTATTAATAAATAATACATTTATAATTAATACATATATTAATAAATAATAAATCTATACAGATCACAAACTTTTGAATAGTTGTTCATGTGTGTGTATTAACAAGTATTCTACATACCAAGGAATAAATATGCAGAATATATATGTGTGTGTGTGTGTGTGTGTGTGCGTGCGTGTGTGTGTTTGTGTGTGTAATAAAAATGTATGTGGTCTGTGGCCAATTCTATTTAAAATGACACTCAGGAAAATGCTCTGCCCAACAGCAATTGAGCACAGTAATGTCAGGTTTCAGGAGTGTGTGTTTGTGTGTTTTAGGTCCATGTTGATGAGTGAAATAGAGAAGGAGGAGAGAGAGCGGCGGTGGTATTACTCACAGCTGCAAGGATTGTCTCAGAGACTGGCTGAACTGCCGCGGCTTGATACGGTAAGCAGCCTTTCCACTGCAATCACTCACTGACAGGACTGTGTGCGTCTGTAGCCAAAAATAAGGTCACCTGGTTTTACTGCTAATGGCCAGATTGTCCTTAACATAGATTTTTTTTTTTTTTACTAGGTAATGCCCTTGTCTAGTTTGATTCTTAAACACATTTCAGCCAAACATGACAAGTCTGTCATTATTTACTTATAGAATATTGTTCCAAACCTATGATTTATCTTTTTTATTGAATCCATACAATAAGCATGTTGTTTAAATATGTTTTATGGAATGGTTTGTTCAGTCTACAAGTCTTGTTCATGTCTCTAGAGGTTTGATCTTGTTTTGAATGGTAAAAACAACGGTACCCATGCAGTACAAATGATATCTGGGCGTTTTTCTGTGCTTCGCAGTTCTCCATACAAGTGGATTTTATTCGTCAACAGCTGGAGTTTGAAGCCCAGCAACTGCGTTCTGTGATGGAGGAACGTTTCGGCACCAGTGACGAGATGGTTCAGAGAACACAAGTAAAAGCAGATTATAGATTTAAAGCCACGTTTTCATCAACAAAGATCCAGTTGTAAATCCAGCTTAAATGTCACATGTCTGTCACAAACACGTCATGCTTTTATCAACACTTGACCTGAACCACAATCCTACAGTTCAAACCTCCAGCACAGCTTACATTGTGTTTTGGATGCTGGTGTTCGTTTTATGATAAAACGGTGTATGATAATGTTCTCTGAAAGTACAGAATGCATTCAGATGTTCACTATATATTAAGTACTGTGCATGTTTCAGATCCGTGTTGCTCGATTGGAGCAGCTGGAGAAAGAGCTTCAGGAGGCCCAGAGCTCACGTGGTCCTCAAGAGAAGAGCGCTCTACCAGAGACTCAGGTGACACATTCACCCCTGTCCTCCATTTGAGCCTGAATCATACAATTCAACTGTGATGCTCGCAATGATAACAAATAATAAAAATTCTTAAAAAGTTTAAATAAAGGCAACAGTTTTATTTTAAAACATTATTAATATTAAAAAACCTACTAAATCAAAGTTGAGTATATGAAATATAACCGACATATAACCGACAGCCATAAAACAGTGTCCAAGGCAGGGTCGCCAGGTTTTCACAACAACACCCGGCCAAATGTTACTAAACTAGCCAGAAACTAGCCCAATCGCATTTCGAGGAGGGTCCCTTGATAAAAAAAATTGATTAAAAATGTGATAAAAAATTGCAAAAATTGATAAAATACGCAATTTATTTGGTGGGGTTCCCCTGGTAAATGTAAGCATTTTAGGGGCTAATTATCACGTTTTTTTGGGTTGCTTCAACACCGAAAATGAAAACCAACCCGCAACAACAGCGTTAAAGTACCCAAATTCTGCAGGAAAACCGCAGACTTGGCAACACTGGTCCAAGGATAAAATATCTGACTAGATGTTTAAAAATTTATTCTGAGAAAGCTATATATATATCTATATCATATTGATAATTTTAAGAATATATTGATTATGTTTTAACACTAACACTAACACCACAGAGGACATTGATGACTGAACCAGCCTGCTGGAAGGTAATGGATGGAGGTTGTAAATAGGAATTACTGTATATATTATATAACAGAGCTAAATGTAAAGTTGCTTTTGCATTGCTAGCAATTGTCTTTGCACTGCACAGCTTCACATGCACCCAGTCTCACCTGGCACTCTCTCACAGCACAGGCTGGCACTCAGTGTTGCTAAGCAGAAAACAGGACATGCCATCTGCAAGCTGCCTCCTATTGGCTGCTCAGTAACTGGGAAGCTGTCTTTTTGAAGCAGTCTAAAGGATTCCCATCACAGCACAGATACCTCTCTATTCGGCACGCATCAGACTGACAGTGAGCTCTTCAAACCTAATGTAAAATAAGGCTGAGAAATCTGAAATAGTCAGAATATGATGAAACCTGCAGTACAAGTTCGGCATTTAATTTATATGCAGCAAGTAAATCTTTAGATGTTGTGAATTATTTGGGACCCTCACTGGACTCCTCAACTCATTTTGCATTATTACTATTTGGATTAATAGTTAAGTCATCCAAACTATGAAATTAAGTGGAAGCATGTGAATTATGCAGTAACCGAAACAGTTCAACAAATAAATATAATTTTTTAACAGTACTGATGGACTTCACATGTATGTTTGTCATTCAGTAGCTGCTTTTCCTTCATTGTCCAGTCCAACATTATATAATAATAATGATAAATTCAGCTTCACAATTAATGTGTGTGTATACAAGGCTTATATTAAGCATTTAGGTCAAATAAATTACATAGTACTTACTGAGCTCTTAAAATCATCAAAATTATATTCTGAAGACTCTAGAATATCTTTCAAGCCATGTCTATGTCCTTTCTTGTAATCTAGTAGATCACATTTATAGCTGGTGCCAAATGTTGCCTTAGTGATGGGTTTGGGCATGAAAGAATGAATCAAGTGTTTTGGCTGTGGTGCTGATTCAGTCTCCATATGCACGTTCAGTCACACATGGGGGAAGTCGTGGCCTAATGGTTAGAGATTTGGACTTGTACTCCAAAGGTTAGCGTCTTGAGCCGGCACGAATTGTAAATGGGGGGAGAATATGCACAGTGCTCTTGAGCAAGGCGCCGAACCCCCCCCAACTGCTCCCTGGGCACCGCAGCATAAATGGCTGCCCACTGCTCCGGGTGTGTGTTCACGATGTGTGTGTGTACACTGCTGTGTGTGTGTGCACTTTGTATGGGTTAAATGCAGAGCACGAATTCAGAGTATGGGTCACCATACTTGGCTGTATGTCATGTCACTTTCACTTTAACTGGTGTTATGGCGATGTTATTAAGTTTCTCTTTGGCTCTGTAGCAGAATAGCCACAGTTTACAGAACACCTCAGGTTTGACAGCCACTGAGTGCCTTAATTTTTTCTTTATTTTGAAGAATATATACACTCAGTATGTGTGGATCAGTCTTAATACAGCACAGATTTACAGTATTTTGGTGTTTTAATAAATATTAATGTGTTAAGTCAGCCATACAATCAGATTTCCAAGTACCTTTTGTACCAAACAGGAACAAATAATAAACCTTACCCTCTGTGTCCACAGAGCACCGAGTGCCTCTCCAAAGCATCTGTGCCTGACATGGAATCCACAAATGCTGGTACTTCGGAGGCCCCTGGAGAAGCAGGGAGCAAAGTAAGACCATTGTCATACAGATCATGTTAGAATTTAATTATATACTAAGAGGCAATGTTCGTCTTTATGTAAACACAGCAGCCTATCTATTTGTACTTCATACTATATTTTAAAAAATACATAAAAATAAATTTGAAAAATTATGGTTGCCTGCACTGTGTGTTAGTCCTCTGATGGACTTACCATCTGTCTAGGATATTTCCTATTCTTGGCCAGAGATGCTGAGATAGGCTCCAGCATCTCTTCAACCCTACATAAAACAAGCAGATGGGAGAACGAATTGATGGCTTCTTCTAAAACCAATATCATATTAAGAAATAAATTATAAATAAAAAAGCTAGCTGTAAATAATATACGAAATATCCTAAATTAACCTAAATATCTATACAATTGTTCAGTCCCTGTTGTTAAAGGGTTAGTTCACCCAAAAATCTAAATTATGTATTTAATAACTTACCCTCATGTCGTTCCAAACCAGTAAGATCTCCGTTTATCTTCAGAACACAGTTTAAGATATTTTAGATTTAGTCCCTCCATTGAAGCTGTGTGTACGGTATACTGTCCATGTCCAGAAAGGTAAGAAAAACATCTTCAAAGTAGTCTATGTGACATCAGAGGGTCAGTTAGAATTTGTTGAAGCATCGAAAATACATTTTGGTCCAAAAATAGCAAAAACTATGACTTTATTCAGCATTGTCTTCTCTTCCGTGTCTGTTGTGAGAGAGAGTTCAAAACAAAGCAGTTTGTGATATCCGGTTTGCGAACGGATCATTCGATGTAACCGGATCTTTTTGAACCAGTTCACCAAATCGAACTGAATCGTTTGAAATGGTTTGCGTCTTCAATACGCATTAATCCACGAATGACTTAAGCTGTTAACATTTTTAATGTGGCTGACACTCTCTCTGAGTTAAAACAAACCAATATCCCGGAGTAATTCATTTACTCAAACAGTACACTGACTGACCTGCTGTGTAGAGAGAACTGAAGATGAACACCGAGCCGAGCCAGATAATGACTTGTTCATGAGTCAAGAACTTTTTGCATCGGTTTTCGGATCACCAGTAGTTCTTTCGGACAGTTCGATTCAATAAACCAGTTGAAGAAAACTGTTCACCAGTTCTTTTGCGCTCGACGTAATGACGTCATTGGCGATGATTGCCCTTGATTCAAGCCTTCGGTTTACCCACGCTCATAACATTAGCACAGAATCAGTTCAGAATCAATCACCAAAAGAATCAGTTCAGTTCAGACGATGTGTGTGTGAGTAAATGAATTACTCCGGGATATTGGTTTGTTTGAACTCAGAGGGAGTGTCAGCCACATTAAAAAAGTTAACAGCTTAAGTCATTTGTGGATTAATGCGTATTGGAGACGCGAACTGTTTAAAACGAGTCAATTAGATTTGGTGAACTGGTTCAAGAAAATCCGGTTATATCGAATGATTCGTTCGTGAACCGGATATCACAAACTGCTTTGTTTTTAACTCTCTCTCACAACAGACACGGAAGAGAAGACAATGCTGAATAAAGTCGTAGTTTTTGCTATTTTTGGACCAAAATGTATTTTCGATGCTTCAACAAATTCTAACTGACCCTCTGATGTCACATGGATTACTTTGATGATGTTTTTCTTACCTTTCTGGACATGGACAGTAGACCGTACACACAGCTTCAGTGGAGGGACTGAGAGCTCTCGGACTAAATCTAAAATATCTTAAACTGTGTTCCAAAGATAAACGGAGGTCTCACGGGTTTGGAACGACGTGAGGGTGAGTTATTAATTACAAAATTTAGATTTTTGGGTGAACTAACCCTTTAAATATACTATGTTTTAACACAACATTGGTTGTTCAGTCATTGGCATTGAACTTCTGACCTCATATGCAATATTCATACAGTTTTAAACTCAACATACATTAATCAAAAACAATAGTGCAATAATGAACAGTGTATGTCAACTATAGTTATATTGTGTTATGGTTGCAGGTGGAAATGGTGTTTTGGCTGCTGTCCATGCTGGCCTCTAGAGATCGAGAGGAGATGTCCCGCACCCTTCTGGCAATGTCAAGCTCACAGGAAAGCTGCATTGCCATGCGCAAGTCTGGTTGCGTCCCACTGCTTGTGCAAATACTACATGAGGGTGGCACTGGGGAGGCAGCTGGGACAGGAGGTTATAGTCGAGAAGCCCGTTCCAGAGCCAGTGCTGCCCTGCACAACATTGTGTACTCACAGCCAGATGAGGGCCAAGCACGACGCGAGATGAGAGTCCTTCATGTGCTAGAGCAGATCCGCTTACACTGCGAGAATGGCTGGGACTGGATTGAGAATCATTTAAGTATCCCATCATCTGGTGGTGCCAAAACCACAGGTGAGCCCTGCTTAGGTTATAGTCAGTGTGTTATATACCGTCAGACTTGCCATTCATTTGTTATGAATAATCATATTTTTTGTTTGTGTACATGTCAAATTCCAAACAGAAGGACAAAGCTTATGCATATAAGTTACAAATAGTGTAAGCCATTTACTTATAAGTACTTACTTTAAGTATCAGATAAACTAGATTGTTTCTATATGGTGATTTCGATTTTTGTTTTTTTATTCATGAATTAAAATATATTTTGCTGATTTTCTAAAAATAATTTGTCATACATACTGTTCCCATAACATTAAATGATTCATATAAGTATACATTTACTTTGATATTCACAGAAATCCCTGAGCCAGTGGATCCCCAGATGTGCCAGGCCTTGTGTGCAATAATGAAGTTATCTTTTGAGGAAGAGTACCGCAGGGCGATGAATGATCTAGGTACATGAATATAGTGTCTCTTAGAAGACCAAAGAGCAATAGAGTGTATGCTGTGGTTGTAAATAAGCACATTTCCCATGAATTAAAAACACAGTGAAGATGCTAATTTATGTAACTTTTAGGGGGCCTGCAAGCGATTGCGGAGCTAATGCAGCTGGATCAAGAAATGTATGGCATGCAAAATGAGCCAATCAATATGGCCCTCCGGCGTTACGCAGGAATGGCACTCACTAATCTTACATATGGAGATGTTGTGAATAAGGTACATTTTCTAATTATTGCATACAAGTGTGGAATCGCATAAAAATGAAAAACAAGTCATTCTCATTTCTTTATAATAATTAAATCAGTGACGTTGACAGAATGCTCTTAATCAACTTTACCAGGCTACTCTTTGCTCAAAGAGAAACTGTCTTCAAGCTATTGTTGCACAGCTTGCATCTGATAGCGAGGAATTACAGCAGGTACATAAACTACTTTTCCATAGTGCAAACCATCACTCCTTTATTAACTTATAGTACAACAAATATTATGCAACAGCTAATTTAATTGGTATTTGTATTGGTATTAATTATTTGGCCCACAACAGCACTGTGATTTGTCATTGCTTTTAGGTAGTGTCAAGTATACTGAGAAACTTGTCATGGCGTGCTGATATCAACAGCAAGAGGGCTTTGAGAGATGTCGGCAGTGTGTCAGCACTTATGACTTGTGCACTACAGGCTACAAAGGTACAGTCAAACATTTCTATGATATCCATTTCTTACATTCAATAAATCTGAATATGAGTGATTTACCCGTCTGGTCTTCTTCACAGGAGTCCACTTTAAAGAGTGTGCTCAGTGCATTGTGGAACCTGTCAGCACACAGCACTGAGAATAAGGTGTCAATTTGCTCTGTTGATGGTTCTCTTGGCTTTTTGGTTAGCACTTTGACTTATCGATGCCAAACCAACTCACTGGCCATTATTGAGAGTGGTGGGGGTATCCTTCGCAATGTGTCCAGCCTTATTGCTACCCGAGACGATTACAGGTATCATGTTTATTCATATCCACAAATTAAGCAGAGGTTAACGTGTCAATGACATCACTTAAATTCTTCCTGTTTTCCTAATTCAGGCAAATCCTCAGGGATCATAACTGCCTTCAGACTCTGCTGCAGCACTTGCGATCTCACAGTCTGACCATTGTGAGTAATGCATGTGGAACCCTCTGGAACCTGTCTGCACGAAGTCCAAAGGACCAGGAATTGCTGTGGGATCTTGGAGCTGTAAGCATGTTGCGCAATCTCATCCACTCGAAGCACAAAATGATAGCCATGGGAAGTGCTGCAGCTCTGCGAAACCTCCTCACAAATCGTCCACTTAAATATAAAGATACTGCTGTTGTATCCCCAGGATCCTGCATGCCATCCCTCTACATGAGGAAGCAGAAAGCATTAGAGGCTGAGTTAGATGCGAAGCATCTGGCAGAGACATTTGATTCAATTGAGAAACAACGTTTCAAACATCAAAGTATAAACAAACCGCTGAGGCACATTGAGAGCCTAGCAAAAGACTACGCCTCAGATTCTGGTTGTTTTGATGATGATGAGGGGCCTAATGTATCAACTAGCTTGGACACTGGAACCTTCTCCATGCTCTCCATGTTCTTGAACAATCCTAACTTCCTTAATACTCAGCCCCGTAAGCGAGAGGGGGAGCCTGAGCAAGACATTGAAAGCTTTCAAACTGAAAATAAAAGGTCACAACCCTCTGATGATGAAGTGACTGTAGCAGCTGAGAAACTAGCCAAGAAGATCACCAGCACAGTGGCTAAAATTGACAAACTGGTAGAAGACATTACCATGCATACGTCCTCAGAGGACAGCTTCAGTCTCAGCTCAGAAGATCATTTTGTAGATTGGAATTATGGGCCAGATGAGCTTCACGAGGGACGAGCCATTTCCTGTTCCCCTTGTCATCTTTCTGACAACAGCTCTTTTTTACCTAAAGAGTGTCTCAGCAGAGCACATGCCTTCTTGCGTCTTAAAACAGCCAACTCGAGTTTATCCAATGACAGCCTTAACAGTGGCGGCACCAGCAATGGCTATTGTGGCAGTCAGAACCAGATTGATACCTCGACAAAACCAACAGGACAACGACGTCCAAATAAACTTGACCTTAAGGTGGCTAATGAGGAACCAGTGAACAGTGGTGTGCATATTTCAATCATGTGTCAAAATGAGATCCCTGAAAGAGATTTTGAGACAAGCAAAGATGCTATTTTGCCTGATTCAGGTTCCACTGATACAGAGAAGAGCCAAGAACCTTTTATATCAACACCTGCAACTGTATCAACCAAGGTGTCTTCAGATGCCAGTATACCAACTGTGAAGTTGTCTCCCTCCTATCAGCATGTTCCTCTGATCCAGAGTGTTGCCAAGTTTGGCATTGCAAAAACTGCAATCAATGTTCAGGCAGCTCAAGCAATGCGCAGGCAAGCTTGGGTTCCAACAGTGATGACTGGAGATAGTATTAGCAAGTTTTCCCCAATATGCTCTGCAAGAAGCCCCACAATAGGACAGCTGGAGACCCCTCAGAAGTATTCTGTTGAAAATACTCCAATATGTTTCTCTCGCTGCAGTTCTCTGTCTTCTCTGTCTTCTGGGGATGGAGCTCTTGATGGACAGAGTCAGACTGAAAATGACCTAGAGAGTGACTCCTCATTAGAAATCATAGAGGTGGAAGATGTGAATGTTGAGAGAAAAGATGAAGAGGATGAGACACTTGATGACTTGAGTGACAGTCAACTATTATTAACTGATCAAAAAATCAGCAGCTCTGATCCAACGGAGATCCCTAGTACAATAAAAAATGAGAAGAAGTTCATTAGAGGAGTGTCTCCAGTAATTCTTGAGGACAGGACACCATCCAGCTCTTCAGAAAACTACATTCATGAAACACCTCTTGTAATGAGCCGCTGTAGTTCAGTAAGTTCACTTGGCAGCTTTGAATCTCCTTCAATTGCCAGCTCTATTCAGAGTGATCCATGTAGTGAAATGATAAGTGGTACTATTAGCCCCAGTGACTTACCAGACAGCCCAGGACAAACAATGCCTCCAAGTCGCAGCAAAACTCCATGCTGTGCAGAATCCAGTGGACCAGAGACACAAAATCTTGGTGGTGTAGGAAGCCAGTGGGAAAACAGTTTGCGCAAATTTATGGAAATCGCCGACTTTAAAGAAAGGTTTAACCTACCTCCAGATTTGGACACAATGATCTATTTCACTGTGGAAAAACCAATTGAGAATTTCTCATGTGCCTCTAGTCTGAGTGCCCTCCCTCTCCATGAACACTATGTCCAGAAAGATGTGGAGCTCAAACTTACTCCTTTGCTTAACCAGCAAGACAATGATCCAGAGGATTCTGAAAAAGAAGAGGACATGGATGACCAAGACCAATATAGTGAAGGCAACTCAGATGATGACATAGAAATTTTGAAAGAGTGCATTAATTCTGCCATGCCTTCCAGGTTTAAGAAGGTAAGGCCAACTATGATGCCTAACCTCTCAAACCAAGTTCTCAACATGCAGACTCGAAAATCTGTGCAATTACCAGTGTTTATGCTGCTCCAGAATAAAAACAACCAAATGTGTACTGGACAAAAGCTTGGAATGTCTTCAAAAGAAATCTATCATGATGATTCCTCTTACACTGACTCTGCTGAAGGTACGCCCATCAATTTCTCAAGCACCACTTCCTTGAGCGATGAAACTCTCCAGTATCCACTCAGAACTAAAGGAATAAAAGATTGGCAAAGGAACAAAGAGACACAAGAGCTGGTTGATATAGAGGCAAAAAGAATTGAAGACCTACGCATGTTCTCCCGCTTCCACAAACCAACTAAAACATGTCAGTCCCACATAGTCTCAAACCAATTAAACAAAACAATCAGAAATATGGTACCCACTCAGAGATTACTTATACAGAGTAAAGAGATGACAGCAAAAATGACCCAGCAAAGGATTCAACAAAGCCAGTCTCCAGTTCGACAAATCCAAAATCAAGGACAGAATCTGTCAAAAAGCATGCCACAGTTAGATATTCCTATAAGCAAACAAAACCCAGAGGTGTACCAAAATCACAAAACCTGCTCCATGAGTTATGCACAGGAAAACACTTTAGGCTTTCAGTCTAGGCATCACCCAACAACTACAGAAGTGGCCATCTGCCATAAAGTGGACATACAGGATGGACTGATGAATAGGACGCGACAGAAACAACATTATGAATCAAGCAAGACTAATGTGATCCGTAATGCTAATATACAAGATCAAGTCAACAGTTACAAGTACCACCAAAAGGGTTTTCACAGAATCAAGCAAAATCAAATTTTAGAGGAAGCACCTCCATGTTACTCTTTGAGTTCCTCCCTTAGCTCTTTGAGTGATGCAGAATTTGAGGAACATCATGAAAAACCTCAGCATACGTGGATACGGAATAAACATAATTTAACATCCAACCCCATATGCCCTCCAAAGTCAAAGCAAGAACACAACCAGTTTGAAGAGAACAGCTCGCCAAGCTCAGTCAGCATGGATTCAGAAGATGATCTTTTGATAAAATGCATAACATCTGCAATGCCTCAACACAAGAAAAAGCAGGCTGCCAGAAAAAAGAAGGCTGAGAATAAGCACAAACACAAAGCTACTCTTCAGAAAGCAACAGTGTGGAGCCCTGAAAATGATCTAGATTCAGATGAAATGGCATCAGACAAAGACTCTGATCTCAACAGTGTTGAATGGAGAGCAATACAAGAAGGGGCTAATACTATAATTACCAAATTACAAGCTTCAAAGTCCCAGGAACCTTCATCAGAGTCTGAATCAGTTCTGTCATTTATGTCTGATTCGAGCTTTACTCCTAAAGAGAAGAAGGTATACAAAGATGACAAAAAGGCTAATAAACCACTTGATTTTGCACCTCGCAAACCTGTTCCAAACTTTCCTGTGGTCTTCAGGGGTAGAACAGTGATATACACGCCCAAGAAAGAGACAACTCTCTCTCAAAGACCACCACCTAAAAAAGTGATACAGAAATCAGATGCCCCTAAAAATCCAAATCTAGCTCAGCACAGGTCAAGAAGCCTTCACAGACTGGGCCACCCCATGGATTCCACTCTGTTGTCATTGCCCAAAAGAAGCTCAACACCACCTGCCAGGATACCAAAGAGCTCATCTTCAGGATCATCTCAAAGTTCAACACCTTCCAGGCATCCTCAGAAAAAAGTAACCTCCCCAACCCAAACCATTAAACAAGGTCCAGAGAAGGTAGCCTCAGCACCATGCAGTCCACCGGACAAAAGAGGAAGAACTTCAAACATTAATCAGAACTCAAACTCTCCTGTAGACAGGAAAACACAGAAATCCCCTGTCAGAATACCATTCATGCAGAATCCATCAAGGCAAACAAGAAACATTTCACCTTTAGTAACCAACCAGCCCACTAACATCAGCAGACAAAATACGCAGATGTCTGGGAAAAGAATCCTACCAGCAAATCGAATGGATTTGGTTCGCATGACATCCAGTCATTCAAGTAGTGGTGAATCAGATAGTAATGGTTTTCTCAGACAACTGACATTCATCAAAGAGTCCTCAAAAGTCTTAAGACGTGATGCCGCTTCACGTTCTGTCCCAACATCACAGCAAGCCTCACCCCGAAAAGCAGTTCCAGGGGCCCCAGCAGTTTTCTTGTGTTCTTCTCGTTGTCAGGAGCTCAAGGAAGCAGTTCAAGGTCCAAAAAGAATGCCTGTTACTGAAGGGCAAAGACAAGTGCAGGAACACGGGATACTCAGACAAGGCATGGCCCCATCAAGAGCCACCTCTATCGATAGGGACGTCACTGTAAAACGTCCAGCTAGACGAACAAGCTCAGAAAGTCCTTGCAGAGCCTCCCAGAGAAATACACCCGGTCCAAGGCCAAGAGAAAAGAGGGAGGATACCGTCAAAAGATATTCCTCCTCACCAAGCATTAATGTCTTGAGTCGTGGCACCAGTCGCTCCTCTCTTCGTTCTTCATCCTCTGACTCAAGCGGACGAGCTAAAAGTGAAAGGGACACAAATCAGAAGCAACAGAGAGCTGGTTCACGTAACTCTGACAGAGTGACCTGGAGAAGGATTCGTGATGAGGACATTCCCCAGATATTAAAGAGCACCCTTCCACCCACTGCACTGCCTCTGTTGCCTTCACCTGAGGGCATCAAACAGATGCCACCACCACTACCAGGGAAATGGCCTACTATTACCCTAGCATCACGGAAAACAAGTGATGCAACTGTTCAAACTGAGGACTACTCAGCCAACAAAACTAATTCAAGCACCTCTCCCACAATTGAAAAAGTTCTTAGCATTACAGATGAGGCCACAAAGATGGCCCTGCCCAGGAAAATAAGCATGGGCTTTGGGAATACTCTCCAAGATGGGGATTCGGATGGATCTCTAAAAACCTACAGCACAGCATCAACCTCCACCTTTCAATCAGTGGAAAGTACCCCCAGTGGTGGTGTTGGCCATTTCAGACAGAGCTCACCAAGTAAAGCTGTCAGGGTTACTCCTTTCAACTACATCCCCAGCCCCATGGTCTGCTGCTCTCCACAGACACATGGACAAGCGCAAACAATGTCAGAGAAGACAGGGGAAAACCATGAAGCATAAAATCTTTATTCTGTCCAAGGTTCAAATCTTGACAAAGTACTATGCTCTGGATGCGGTAAAAGTTCAGGTGGTAATGGATATGATTTTCTTTACCTCGGATATTTACTGAGTCTTATGCTTTGCCATCACTTGCATCTGAAGTTTTACCTATTCGAAAAAACAAAACAAAAACAAATAAAAAACAATCTGGATGTGAACAATTACCCATGTACTATAGAATCTCACTGGATTCACAACATTAACCTAACCTACCACAAGTGAGGGTGTACCCATTTTTTTTATATTTTTGTACATTGATAATAATCACTGCTTGTGCTAGTTGGACTATTAATCTCACATGACAAAGACTGTCTCAAAGTGTTATCCACTGGTACAAATGATGGCCCACATTTAGAACAGTGAAAAATACTTTAAAAGACCATGTGCTACCTGCAACCCAGAAAAGACTGTTGTACTCTCACATGAGAATCATATCATGTATGCACATGCCATTATGCCACACAGACAGCCTATTGCCTTCACTTATTATTACTGCAGGAAAATATAGCTACAATAGGTAAAATCTAAACAAAATGCCTATGTAATCATCGCATATATTTCGTGGTAATGTTGTAAATACTAATATACAACTTTAGTCTAATGCTTCCCAGAAGGCAAAATGTAATCCTGCCATTGCTACAACTAGCATGCTAAATACTCACTTATCCACTGTTAACACGTGATGTTGACTTTGCTGTTTCTTTTCTTCTTTTTTTTTTACTGAAAATGACACACTGTAAGTACAACCATGAATCTCTGACCACACATTTCCATTTTTGAATATAAGATTGTTGTAACTGTTGTGTTCAGCAAATGTATGTACTACAGTTAAGTGGCTGTACATACTTCTGTTTACTGAATGCTTTCACAATGTCATTTTGTGTAGAGTCATGTTATGCTTTAAGTATTCAAAAGCAAGCTAATGAGTAGCAACTCTGTGGATTTAGATAATGATTGCCATTTACAATAAGTTGGGCTGCTGTAGAATGTTTAAAATGGCTTCCATTCAACCAAAGCCTATTGCCAAAACTGCAGCTATACAAGCAAATATTGTAGACATATGATCAGTATAGTTTTGATTATGGCCAATTAGCCAGCACAAAAAGTGTTTGTCTTATTTGGTGCGGTGCAGTATTCACATGGGCTTAGTTTTAATTGTTATACAGCAGCTTTACTCAATTTCTCTCCTTTAACCACAAACCATGCATTCTCTCTTATAAGTAAAGTCATTGGTCCCAAATAAACCCTGATTCTGAGAATGATGAAAAGAACTACAGTTTATTTCAGATGTGCTGTGGGCGACACTCACACCTGAAATACACTGTAGATCTTTACACCATGGTGTTCCCTCATTAAAGAGTTAATTTTGAACTTTCTCAGAAAATATTAAAATTGACCAGTAACAGAGCTCGGTGTGATGTGTAATGACCCCTAACAGTGGTGGTCAGGATTAAGCAATATGATGCAATGATAAATTCAAATTGACAAGGGAAAATGTTATGCATATTTGAGAGGTTTTGTCAAAGCATAAATTGGGTTCAGAAAGTTGTTTGAAAGAATGTGGTGTACAGTTTAATGGTTGTGGCCATGGGTTAGGGGGTCCTCAAATAAACATTCTCATAAAACCTGTGTCCTTACATTATTGATCTGAGTGGAAGTAATTTATTCAATGGTAGATGCCTTCAATCTATCTTCAGGGTTGCCAGGTCTGCGTAACAACACTAGGGCAATGGCCAAACAAAAACCAAGCTAGCCCAATGACCCTATCCTAAATATCAAAACTCAAAATAGGCCACATCCATACCTATAATGCATATTTTACATTCAGTGTTATGTGCCATTCACAACTTCAATGTGAATACCACTATATTAGTACAGTAGTTATCATAAACACAGTCTGTTTTCATAAAGGAGAATACAAGAGCTGAAACGTTCCCTAACAGTGCTCCTCTTACACAAAACCTAACATTTAGCAGTTTTATAATTGTTAGATATAAAATACTTCAATACAGGCATTTTAGTCAAATAGAATGTATTCAAAGTGCAAGTAAATGCAAAATGGAAAAGGAGCAAATATATATGTTCATACACAGCTTGAGTAGCAAGATTGTGTTCAGTTTCAACTATTTCTTCCATTTTATATTTTTGGGTAAGAATAAAAAGCACTTCTTCCGGTAATTAGTGTCTTTCATTCCAACATAAGAAAACATCTCTGGAATCTGTGTCTGAAATAGCATGTATTTGCACAGTTTATGTATCTCCGAGGGGATATGGATGCATTTAAACTGCAGATACAGATGTATAAATAGGCCTCATGTTTTGCTTTTAACAAAACGTTGAAAACTGATATTTGAAATAATGTAAAACGTAAAAAAAAAATGGTCGAAATGTTAAATAAAACCGCCAGTACTTGACAGCAAGTGAATGTTAATGAATGAGTCAATGAGATTCAACAGATCCATTCAAACAGCTGATTCATTCAGAAACAAAGCAATTGACGTGTTAACGAATCATTTATGGAACCGAATTGTTCATTCATTAAGTAAACACCGTGGAATTGTAATTTTGAGTTGTAATGGACTAATAAATCAATGAGCATGCACTTTGTGTAGTTGGTGAAATTTGGTGGCACATTACAAGACTCACCATATGTTAGTGTTGTTACCAAGTGGGGCAGCTGTTGCCTAATGGTTAGAGAGTTGTACTTGTATTGGCGGTTCATGTCTCCGTGCCGGCAGGAGTTGTGGGGGGGGGGGGGGGGGGTGAATGAACAGCACTCTCTCTCACCCTCAATACCAAGGGCTGAAGTGCTCTTGAGCGAGGCACTGAACCCCCAGTTGCTCCCTGGGTGCTGGATATATAGCTGCCCACTGCTCTGGGTGTGTGTTTACTGCTGTGTGTGTGCACTTGGATGGGCTAAATGCAGACACCAATTCTGAATATGGGTGAGCATAATTGGCAAATGTCACAACTTTCACTTTTTCATATTATTGCAGACGATGCTGTATTGGGCACCCCTGACTCGACTTGAGTAGAAAATGAAATCATCCACAGTTGTGAGCGGCAAGCACTTGTTTGCACATGAGCAAATGTGTTTTTACGAGTCTCAGACCACTGATTTGTCAAACCTGCTCTCCTCCAGTCTGTGTTCTTCTGACCATTCTGTAATAAGTAACGAATATACTTAAGGGGAAATGTAGTGGAGTAAAAGTTACCTAAAAAATAAAAACTCAAGTACAGATAGATTTTTACTTCATTACGTTACACCACTGGCTCTTACCTCTTTTAGTTATTAAATAATGCTGCATTTAACTTATGAACCTAAATGAGATTTATGTTCCATAACTAAAAAGTTGTAAGTTCTTTACTGTTAAGTGAAACAAACAAGAACACTCAAAAATTTGACACAATCATTTAATTCACTAAGTTTATTAGTAAGTTTATGAATTCAGATTTGGAGTTTTTTTACCAGCCAATCATAGACCACAGCTTGAGAACCAATGACCTAATAACACAGAAATCACTTTACATTTTAAAATTAAGGATTTTTGCATGGACAATAAACCTTAATCAGGCAATTCAACTTTATTTGATACAAACGAAAATGACGCTGCGAAGAATAAACTGGAATATTCCAGTCATCAATAAACTCAAGAAGCTTGGACTGTGAAAATTAGATTGTAAATTAAAATTAAATAATGAAAAATACATTGAGACTGCACAACTTATACAGTGCTGAACACACACAGCACATAGACATTGACCCAGTCCATTTGTCACAAATCATTTCCCAAACATAAGGAAGTGATGGATTTTAGCATTAAAATGTCTGAGCCTAAATGCTAACAGCAGCTTAGCAAGAGGAAAGGCTCTTCCGTGGAAATCAAGTGACATCAGCAACTGATTTGGCAAATCTCAAGTTCACAAGATATATGCGAGTTGTCACTGTGCGCTCCTCTTGACTTCCATCACGCTGTGCCCCAAAGACTCCCCGGCCGCACGCAGCTCATCTCTCCGCCGTGCCAGATTGCTACGTTCTTCTTGCAATCGCTCGTGCAGCTCTATGTAACGTCTGCTCTGCAGGTATCTCACCTCCACTTCACTGGTGCTGGAACTGGCCTTCAGATCTGAAAGATCAAGGACAAATATTACAGTTATTCATGCAAAGGTGCAGCCACACACTAGCTAAAACCAATGTCCAACACTGCTAACAGTAGCAATGCCAAATTCTATATTCAATAAAACAATTCGGCAATCCAGAATTTATTCATTACTAACTCAACCATTAGTAAAAAAGTACAAAATAAAAACAAGTTACAAAAACAGCAGCTAAAAAACGTGTAAAGTTATTTTCATAAAATGTGATGTTTTTTTTTTTTTGCAGGCAAAATCCAGTCATGTCAATGGGGATCCATGCAATCGTGAATTTTGTGTTAGGGTGAAGATATCCCCATGCAGATTTTGCAGTGGGTTCAAGTTTAACATGTTGTGTTTAGAGATTCTGTTATTAGTTATTCAATTATTTAACTAAATTGTCAAGATTCAATTTAAGTTTTATATTAATCATACTTTTGCATTTTGTACAATAACAACTAAATGAGCAATCTATTTATGATGGGGACATCACCATTCGGCACATGCTTAATGATCTAGATGTGTTACAAGATAATAAAGGGAACATTTTTACCCAATAAACACTTTTCCAAAGTTTTTTTAGTCTCTTCTGTTCATCGAAGCTGCATTTATTTGCCCAAAAATACAGAAATTATGTAAAATATTAATGGGTTATAATTTATTTCTGTGATGCAAATCTGATTTTTCAGCATCATTACTCCAGTCTTCAGTGTCACATGATTTTTCTGCTTTATTTTATTTATTTTTTTGGAACCTTTGATACTTTGTACAAGATGCTTTGATGAATAAAGTTAAAAAGAATAGCATTTATTTAAAATATAAACCTTTCTAACAATATGTCTTTATTATCAATATTTTTCAGTTTAGCACATACTTGCTGAATAAAAGCATTCATTATATATATATATATATATATATATATATATATATATATATATATATATATATATATATATATACTGGCCCCAAACAAATAAAAGATTTAGCTTTATTTTAAATAAATGCTGTTCTTTTTAACTTTTTATCAAAGAATTAATAAAAAAAAGTATTCACAGGTTCCAAAAAAATTTAAACAAATATGAAGCAGCAAAACTGTTTCCAATACTGATAACAAGTCAGCATACTGCAATGATTTCTGAAGGACCATGTGACACTGAAGACTGGAGTAATGGTGATGAAAAATCAGATTTGCATCAGATATTAAATTATAATTTATAATATAATTATAATAATTACCATTATTTCAAATTGCTATAATCTTGAACAATATTACTGTTTTCCTATATTTCTGACCAAATAAATGCAGCCATGATAAGCAGAAGAAACAAATCGTATTGAACGTTTGTGGTCAAATCATATATTATACTAGCTAATCCGATAGTGCCTACAATTGTTCATCTGCTTTCGCAAAAAGTTAAGTGTCTAAAAACTTAAAATAACTGCCTTATTTTTCAGACATGTTGATTTCACTACATTGCAAGAGTGAGTGGTTTTAATGACTGTTTTATATAATGCTCTCTATTACAGATCCAGTGTTTTTAAGATGTCAAAGTGCTGCGATACTGTCGTCTTACCTTCCGCAGAATCGGGTAAAACAGTGAACACGGGGTCGTGAGGATCGGCTCGGTTCACATCCTCCGTGATCTGCTCCACGGTCGGCGGATCGGGGCGGGTCGGCAGCACCATCCGCTTCTTGCTTTTCGAACCAAAATTCATCCTGACCAACAAGAGAGACGCTCTTTATAAATTATTAGTGTTCAGGCTCGTGGGAATACATACTGTTCACTGTTAAACAAACACCACAAGTAAACGGCTGGATATATCTCCCATGTCAACTGTTTACGTTTAGTACAGCTGACACGTCAGACTCAGCGCGTGATTCTTCGGTTGTATCTGAGACTGAGATCTTGGTGAAGACTGGCGCCATCTGTCGACTCGGAGTACAACAGCAAACATTTGTAACAGCGCAGTACAGAAAAAAAGAAACTATTACAAGAATACACAAGCTGAGATCGCTACAGCAAACACAGACACACAAATTAAAGTGTGTAACACTGTTCTAAGTGAATGAAAAAAATCCTGCAGAATGTTTAATTTTGAAAGTGCACCGTGTATAAAGTTATAGAAATGTTAACGAATTCCACGCAGTTTCATGTTGTTGTTCTTTCGCGTTGGTCTTCATGCCAAAGTCTCTTTAAGAGTCTTCTTTATTCATTATTTGCCACTAGGTGCCGCTTTTGGAGCAGGAAAAATAGCGGTTTCCCCGGTAACACTGTAAACAAATCAGCACTGCTCCTGTCAACCTGTTGCTGTGTCTCCCAAAACAAAAATATGAACCTTTCATTAGACATAATAGGGGCACTTTAAACCACAATGCTCTCAGAACTTTAAATAAATAAAATTAGAATAAAGGATCTACAATCAAATAGGTTTTACAGCTGATTAATAAGCTGATAATTTTCTGCATACTTCAATTTGATAAATGTCCTATAATTTATAATAGTTAAAATTTAAAAATATAATTTACTTTTTTCTATTATTAATTCAGAATTTCACAATATATGACATAATGACTTTTGTGTATCTTAGAAAAATGAAAATGGTTTCTATTGCACATTTGGTAAGTTAACGTATTAAAGTAAAGTCACCTTTATGTGTATATTCATCTGAAAGCTCAACAGTTGGATATATTTCATTCAGTTTTAGGATTTAAGCTGATGATGTCAGTGGTCCATGAGAAAAATGAGTTCTTTTAAAATGTTGGCTATAAAAGTTTATTGAAATTGTGAAGACTGTCTTCAACATGATGCTGCATCTCTTGCTCAGATCACTTTAGCCACCTACATGTAGATAAAAGAAAAGACATATTGTTTTTAACATATTCATGAAAACAAATACCTCCCACCTCATTCACACATGAACATAGATTGAAAACATACCATTTAATCAACAGTGGGTTCAGTCTGCAGTCAGTCGCATGCAAGATGAGACAGCACAGAGAGATTGATTAATTTGGAGGAAGCAAAAGAATAAAAAACCGTATGACTTATCAAATGTGGGTTTATTAGCAATATGATGACATACAGAAGCAGAACTGGGCAGTCTTTTGGCTTCAGGCTCAGCGGGGCCAACAGCCCGGTTTCTCACCAGAGTGTGAAGAACTGCAACATCGATCGGACAAGTGCCAAATTAAACAGATGACAACAAATATTTGAACATTTACATTCCCCTAGACAAATAAGCCAGGACTCGTTTCACCCTTAAACTGGAACTCAAACTAAGTTGTGCACAGTTCTTCATTAACAGTTATAATAATGAAATGCTTGTTAAAAAAATCTAAAATAAATATTAATGTATGTGTTTCTCATTCCCTATATTTGGAATATAACCTTCAGCTTGGTATTTGTCTACTTGCTGTAAACTTTTAACATCTTCTTATCTTCAGACTGTTTAGTTATGTGATTATCAAGGTGTACTGGCAAAAAAAAAAAAAGAGGAAGAAGAAGAAAGATTGGTGTTTTGAAACAGCTCTTATGTTGCATACCCTCTCTGGTGACGTGCTCAGCTGCTGACATGGCCTTCCCGCTGATCTCGTCCACTCTGGCTTCATGCTTCAGGAAAAATGGGCGCACCACAAACCTGTAGAGAACCTGAGAACCGTTCCAGGAGACCGGAGCCATGCACCACAACAGAAACAAGCACTGAACACCAGAACACACACACACACACACACACAAGGACAAGGGAGTGAAGGAAAGGTTATCTGGTGTGAGAGTTCATCACTAACATTGAGCACCAGAGAGTTGTCCCTACTAAGGTTAAGAGACTACAGCGGCAGAGAGTTACACGTTTATCAAACCTTATTTAGTTTTATTGTGGGTACTCTCGCTTTCCATTTTCTGCCAAACTACCTCTTTTCGATTCGAGTTTCGGTTGTTGTGGCTTCAGTTTACTTCTACTGCATATAGTGACGCAACATGCACAGACAAATGATGAAATCATACATTTTCCTATTAGATTTGTTTCAATAACTCTTAAATGTGAATAAATATTATGTGTCTTACCACGGTGGTTTAGGCTAAAGTAAAAAAGCAGTTTGGAACATGGTTTTATAATGAACTCCTGTGATATCTGGGGCTCAAAATGACCCCAAAGCAACTTTGCTAATCATATTTTTAATCCTTGAGTCTTTATGTCTTTTGCTAAATGTGAATTCATAAACATCCACATCTTGTGTTAAAAAGTTTTTAAAATGCCTGTGCAAATTTGGGCCAATTGGTGATGTCTGGGCTTAATATAATTTATATTTCTGCATTTTTACATTTACAAAAAACAAACAAACAAACTAAATAATCTGTTTTCCTCATGGGGACAAACTAAATGTCCCCACAAAAAAAAAAAAAAGTAATTATCTGTCAAAAAAATAAATAAATAAATAAATAAAAAGACTGCAAGATACACTTTGAGTGAGCTGTTAGAGAAATGTATGGATAATGTGACTAATTTAGAGGACAATGTTTTTTGTTGTTGTTTGTTTTTATAGTTTTTAAAGCAATTAAAATAAATAAATAAAATATATACATAAAAAAAAAAAAATAATAATGTTTTGTCCTAAAAGAAAATATTTAAAGTAAAGTGTAAGTAAATAAAAAATAAATGACAATGTAAGTCTGAGATATTTACTCATATATTTAAATATTTGGGTTCAATTTGACAATTTGAAATTTGCACTTTACAGGAGGGTTACATTTTGTAATTTTGAACATGGAAAAGTTGCATAGTGTAGCTTTAAATTATGTATTTTTCTAAAGTTTACATTTTAGAGTCTAAGGATATTTCATAAAATATTTCACATTTTACAAAATCATATTTGTATTTAAACATTTTAAAAACATTAATATTCAAAGTATAAAATTAAACAAAATTTAAACTAATAAAAAAAAAGCACAAAAACACAGATACATGTTTTATTTTAGTATTATATATATACTATTATATACATTAAATATTTGCATTCATTAGGTTTGAGTGGTTTTGTTACAGGCTTTTGTAATTTTTGTAATAATTGATCCTTTTAAATCAGATATCAGTCAGAGAAAGCATGGCCTTGTTCTACCTACCTTACAGACATAGTAGAGAGGAAACCAGTGGAGAAAGATGTCAGCGAAGAATTCCCCCACGCTGAAGAAGCTGTAGATTACCCAGTACGTCAGCCATTGAGTGTCATCCTCCTTATCAGGACTTTCTATGGCTTTGATACTAAAACATTTCAACAGAACAAAATATGAAAGATACCCCAGTTAAGACAAGTTACTGCAACCAAAAAAATACACTTTATAATAAAGATTCAGTGTAGGTTATGGCAACTGCTGAATTGTGAAAAACCTTAAAAGCACATAACTCACGAGTAATATGCAGGATAAACAAAACCAATCAGATTACAGAGCAGAGAAGCGCCGTATCCAAATAATAGATACGCTCCGGTCACACCAACAGCACCTGATGGTAGAGAATCATAATATCCTTCTGAATCAACTGAACAAACTGCAAAATCACGTCTGAAATCTGTCAAATCTAATGTATTCCTGTGATGCTGAATTTCCATCATTCAGCATTCATCTCCAGTCTCCGGTGTCTCGTCATCCTTCAGAAATCATGCTAATATGATTTGCTGCTTGATAAACATTTCTGTACTGCTTAATATTTTTGTGGAAATATATAATTTTTTCGAAATGATTTGATAAACAGAAAGTTCTATAATATAATTTGTTAATATTTAGCTATATAATAGCCTAAGATTTGAAAAGATAATCTAACATTTTTAATGATAATCATTTCATTTCTGGCGGAGTAAAAATATTAATTTCTTAATAAATGCTGTCCCCAAACTTTTGAACAGTAGTGTGTATGTAAGTGTGTGTAGCCATCATGGTAACTGTTTGTGGATGAAGCCTCAAATGCAGTAATCTTGAGTGACGTCAGACCAGATCTCCTTCTGAGGAACTTTATTATTCAGAAAATTATTCCTGCATTTCAGCTCCTTCATTTCACTTTTCTGTTCTTTTCATGAAGAAAAGGTTTTTTTTTTTTTTTTTTTTTTTTTTTTTTGTCTTTAGTAATGATACGTATAATTTATTCCACATGCCAACAATACTGTATGACGCAGCTTCGACTGACTTGATAAATGCATATATACGGGTACTTTCGTTTGGAAACAACAACTAAATGCAGAACATGAAGCGTGCTTTGTATAAAATGAGGACTTACCTAGCGCTAAATAACGTTTCTTGATGCCTGTTTTTTCTTCGATTGTATTAAGACAGTCAGTGACTATATTCTTCTCGTTCAAAAAAGCCTCGACGCGGTCTTTGATCTTTGTAAATATGGCCAGCATCGTGGCTTAAGAGGAAAGAGTACCGTTCTGCAGTCAGTTAGAGACAGGTGTATGAACGCTAGCATGAGTGTCTCGGCTAGTTTCGCTGACTGAACAGACTCAATCCGCTTACTGTCAGATCTGTGTCTGCGGGAGGATATCAGAGAGGAGGGCAATGATCTGGCGCTTTAAATTCAACTAAAATGCATTAAGCCACTCTAGTTAACTTTAATTTGATTATCGTTTATGTGTTTACAACTAACATGCTTGCAAATAATCAATATCTGTACATACTTGGGGTCGGTGCGGGAAGTATCACAATTATTATATTACAATATTAAAAAAATAATAATTCATTTATTATATTAATTTACACAATTATTATCAAACAATTATTTTAACTGCGTGTAGCCCAAGGCTATATATAAAACTGCGTGTTTCTGCTTATAAATAGTTTATAAATAAATAGCTCGAGTTTGGCTTTGGACTAAAACAAAAAGCAGAAGGGGTTATTGAAAAATGCTAATTCTTTATTCTTTCGCTTTTCGCCAGGAATAGCCATTCCCCCGTTAACAGGGGCGGGTCTACGTGGTGGCCAGGGGGGGCACCGGCCCCCCCTGAAATTCGATTGGCCACCCCAGGTGCCCCCCTATAAGATGTCTTGTGATTGGTGAAGTTCGCGATTCAAAGAAGTGCAGCGTCTTCAGAGAAACAACGCTCGTCGCGATATTGGACTTAATTAATTAATTCTTGACCTGGGTCTTCAGTCTGTGATTAACTCACCTCCTGTCTGACAAGTCTTCAGGTTCAAATTATTCCTTAATCACGTGACAGACCCATGCGCTATTTCTGACATTTCTGTCACTGTGTTTTTGTTACTGTTTCTTGAGGATCTGTGGTGTTATTATTTTATAAATAAATAAAACCTTTTTATAAATAAAATATTGATTAATTTGTCTTTTTGACTGTCTATCAGTAAATAAACACTAGGCTATATAATAATATAATAATCCAAGTATTTATAGCCTAGTTTAATTTTTAATCCATTTTTAATAATATATGTATAAGATGCTTGCTCAAAAAGGACATAATGACATAAATTAAAAGCAAACAACATTTTGAATCCTAAACAAGTAACACTACAGTTCTATAGTCTAATCTGAAGGGTGAACTCAAAAGACATAAATCATACAACACGGTCATTTTTGAAGATTAGAATCCACTGTAAAAAAACAAAAAAAACAAAAAACAATCAAAGTGATGTCGCCGTCATAGAGACTATGGAGGACCAGGAGTGCCACTTAAAAATAAAATGAAGAATCAATTTATCAATTTAATAATTCAAACATAAAAATGTATATAAATAAATCACTTTTAAATGGACAAATTAATAGACATTTTTAAAGTTGTTTATTTTATTCATGTTTTAAAATGTATTTTAATAATACCATAAAACAATGAATAAAAAAAAACATTTTAAATATTTGAATAAATAGACACATTTAAACTGTTTATGTATTTCATGTTTTTAAACGTGGATTAATAAAACAATAAAAAGTACATTAATAAATAATTTAAATTAACAAGTTAAATTGCTTTTTTTTTTAAAAAAGCATTTTGGCATTCCTTTTCTCTCTCTATTTGCCAGATGCTTTTCTTTGCCGTTTTGCCAAAAGCTTTTCTTTATCCATTTGTCAATCGAGTTAAAAAATGCCATTGGACAGTACACACGTGGGAGCAACCAATCAACTGTCGCCTCAATTTGAAGCGCCAACTGTCACTGGACAGTTCGAGATCAAGGCTTTATCCCGCTTTATTTACTTCTGTGGGCTTCTGAGGCGCTGATTGATGGTAATGACTGATTGGCACTGTGGTGATCATTGTTGTGCAAAACATACAAATGGCAGACATTGCAAATATTTTAAGAAAACTAGCCAATGATGTGGATAGTGGTTCAAATTCTCATGTCCCAGACCGACCAACTCCAGGAGGACATAACGCCGTGGACGGTAAGAAAAGTTGCTTATCTCTTTTCTCAGATTTTGTAGTTCGTCTGTATGATAATGTGTTTGTTCACATATGACTTATGCCAATATTACATATAATTTGACATGTTACATATAATTTGACATGTGATAAATAACATAACCCATTTTGAAACGAGGCATTTGTCGCGCCGCGCACGGTGTAACTGAGGTATTATTTTAGTCAGACACCTGCCTCATCCTGGCCTAGTCTCACACACACAGGCGTGCATAAAACCAGTGTTGCTGACGAAGCACTTTTGTGACTTTATTTTTTGCGTAAGCCTTCGCTTTATATCCAGTTGAAAAATATCGCCAATATCGGTCTTGCTCTCCCAGTACAGGATCGTCTCTGTGTTGATCGTCTCGTCGGTGTTTTGGCAGAGGCTGTACATTGCCCCCAGCTGATTCATTTGTCGTTTGTTTCGATGCTGCGCTGTGCTTTAATATTTAAAAAAATATATAGCCGCTCTTTAACCTTGGTGTATGGTGATAATTTTTTTTTTTTTTTTTTTTTTTTTTTTTCAGATCATGTCACAGTTATAAAAGATTTTAGCAGGTCAGTGAAAGTGATTGCTGGTATAATGGGTCGCGTTTATTCACTATTTATATTGCTCTGTTAAAACCGAAAACCAAAAATGACTTTATTGGGGGTTCAGTTTATTATTAAATATAGTATGTGACAATTTAGATAATTAAGTCACGAATATTATCACGTGACACCCTTCTAAATGTAATAAAGGGGATTTAAGAAAACTACACTTATCTATAAAATATTTTGAAAGTATTTAATTTCATTTGATTAAATAAAACAAACCACAGAAGTCCTGGACTATCCTGTACAATATGTACTGTAAATTAAAGGAGCTCTAAGCGATATTGTGTGTTTTTTAGGCCAAAACATTTTGTCACCGCAAACTTCTCAGTATTTGCTAGCTGCCTGTCCCGTGAACACCCTGTAAAAAAGTTGACAGCCCATGCTCCACAAGGGGCAAGAAAAACAAAACAAACTGGGCTAATCTGCACCACGAAACATGGCAAACTGTTCTAGCCAATAACCGAGAAGGATTTAAGGGTGGGGTTTGGGGGGTTAGTGCGTGGATGAGGAGGAGGGGAGGGTCTAGCTAGAGTTTTGTTTGACAATACTTTGAACGTCAACAAGAAGTGACATCACCCAACATCGCTTAGATCACCTTTAAATGAGCATCAGCAACCACCACTTTCTTTAACCGCTGATTCTGTTAAAGAAAGTGAGCACCATGCCATAAGGCAAAAGTGATAACTAAGTGGTTTCGGGGACCAGAATGTTGAAATTTTGGGTCCATGGCCTGGAAATTCCCCAGATCTTAATCCCATTGAGAAGTTGTAATCAATCCTCAAGAGGCAGGTGGACAAACAAAAACCCACTAATTCTGACAAACTCCAAGAAGTGATTATGAAAGAATGGGTTGCTATCAGTCAGGATTTGGAGCATGCCCAGTCGAATTGCGGAGGTCCTGAAAATGAAGGGCCAACACTGATATAGGAGATGGGGAGTATTTTCAGATGCAGCTGTAGTCTCACAAATTCCTGTCGGATATCTATGTTGGTCTATTAAGGTCTATACAGTACAAAAACTTCTGTCATATGTTTTTTCAACTTTATTTTTCAAAATAGCTGCAGTTTAAAAGCATTTTTAAAATGTCATTGTTTTGGGTTGTTTACATTTGACATTTTGTTTTCAAATTTACAGTTGAAGTAAATAGACTTTTCGCAAGCTATGGAGCAGAAGCCAGCAGGAGACCTTTAAGTCGTCGTAGTCGTTCTACAAGACCTCGCAGTAGCTTCACAAGAGTTTTCTGCTGCTTAAGTAGAATGACACAAAGTGTTGAACCAACAAAGTTTGAAAGGGAGGAACTGGAAGCTACAGGACTTGGAGAGAAAAAGGTTACATTTTTTGGTGGGTATTGTGTAAGTTAGAGCCCTGCATTTCAGCCCGAGCCCGACGGGCCCCGACTTATTTATGCCCCTCGGGCCGGGCTTCGGGCCAATTTTCACATTATAGCTAACATGCGGGCTGGGCCTCAGGCCTTTTTGGGTTATCCTTCTATTTATATTTTTACACATTAACAAAAAAAAAAAAATAGAAGTTGACGTCAACGATAGAAAAACAAATATAGAAAGACATTTCATAACCTCATAACTTCCATAATCTGATAATTCAACCCGTTATAATTAAACTGACATACTGACATGACAGTCTCACACACGCGCACGCACGCTTTTCCGTCAGCGCGACCCACGATTATACTTCACTTATATCCACTCATTGTAGTAGTAGCTATTACATGCCTCTAAATTAATGTATTAATAATAGCCTAGTTGGCCAACTAATAATTATAAAACGATGATTCAAGTAGCGGCGAGCATGCATTTCTGCGTCTGCACCTGTTGCTGCGGGCCACGCAGCAAAGAGAGCGCTGGCCGAGTCTGAAAACATTGTGAAGCAGGACGAAGATGACGACGATGAAGTACAGCAATATATGCGCCTAAATCACAACATGGAAGGTGATGGACAAGATGTGCTGCTATGGTGGAAACAGCACGAGACCCTGCTACCGCGACTGTCAAGACTGGCTCGCTCTGTGTTTAGTGTCCAGGTGTCCTGACATTTTATCCTACCCCGTCAGATTTTCCTACCCGGGTTTACTGCGCACGCGCACATCAATATCGCGTCCTTTGTCTCATGCTAAACAACGATATTTAATGTATCTGCCTTACTGTAAGGGTAGGTTTAGGGCTGGGGTAGGTGTAGACTTTAATAAAAACGCAATCTAATTGGTAGAAAATAATATTTATTGCTGGTTTCCTGTAACTGTATCCCTTTTAGCTACAACCGCGAATATAACACATACTTACTGTATTTGCAGTACTGTAAGGGTATGATTAGGGTTGTGGTAGGTGTAGACGTTAATAAACCATAACTTTACAGTAGAATTTTCATTGTGGAATTGTACTACCCACTGTTTTGGTGGGAGGTAGGAAAATCTGACTGCGTAGGACAAATCGACAGAACATACTTGCTGTCGGCTCGGCTGTTTAACGTTAATCGTCTTTTTTTTTTTTTTTTTTTAATGCTTCAAACATTTTTCTAAACTAACTTGATAAAGAAATGAAAAGAAACATAACACAAAACTGACCCCTTTTTTAATTGCTGCAAATAGGACAGGCTTCCGCTGTGTAATAAAATAAATAAATAAAAGCTCGGGCTGGACTCGGGCTGATAATTCGCTGCGCTGTCGGACACGGGTCGGGCTAGGGCCTGAGCGTCTCGGGCCAGGGCTGGGCTCGGGCCTAGATTTGAGGCCCGTGCAGGGCTCTAGTGTAAGTTTTTGTTTTATAGACAAAAGTTTTTAAACCAAAGTTCTAAAAAAATGTTGCTTTTATCTTTTCCTTTTTACAGGCGATGAAAACAATGCAGAAGATTTCAAAAACTACATTCTAACGACATATCCAAAACTTGGTGACTGTGGGGGATTTGAGATTTTAAAAACATCAGGCATGACCCGATCTAGGAATCTGGTGGTGTTGCCTTGCCCAAACACAGGGTACACAATTAAGGCTCTAAAAGAAAATATGGGACATGCTGTCATCTACATACGTCCTATGCAAAAAGACATAGAACTGTCCAGTTCTGTAAGTTTTTTTTTTTTTTTTTTTTTTTTTTTATACTACAGTAAATTACTTATTTGCTAAATTCTATGCTTATTACATTTTAGGCAACACATGTTTTTATCGTAATGTAAGTTTATTTGTTTTATTTTCATTTACAGTTATCTAAAATTCTGAGATTGCTTTTTAATTTAAGGTTGTCTGTGAATCTCCCATGCTTGGGCCAATGGAGAGATGTCTTACCTGTGAAAAACAGTTCAATTTCAATGAACTTAAGGTTCACATTGAGAGCTGCAGGTATGGAGAACATTGACTGGTCATAATCTTGATTTTAATATTCAGTTTCTTATTAGGGAAAAAAAATTTAATTTCATGTTTTTGAAGGCCTAGGACTGAATGTTCCAATCACCTGCCACCAACATTAGAGAACGAACACCTAAATGCACAGACTTCAGACAGTGATTCACTCATCAACCAGTCTCCCACTGAGGAAAATACTGACCAGCTGTTCATCGATTTAACAGATGAAAAAACGGACATGGTAAATTTCAAGTTTACATTGTTAAGCGCTTGTGCTACAATCAAACATTTTCTTCTGCCATAACTTCAGTTTGTAGGTTCACAATATTAGCATTTCAAAATGCTTCTTATTTTTCTAAAAAAATATATAAATAAAAATTTGCCACTTGTTGTATATGTTCATCAAACTGAAGAAGAGAGTGGTCTTGTGGATCATCCACATTTATTTGGTACAGGTTTTATGGTAGATGCTCTTAGGAGTGTCTTTTAATATTTCTTAATTCCTATATCAAAATATTGCCAGGAATCTTTAAGTGAATGGCGGAGGATGCGTGAGGAGCAGGATGATGAATATAATCAGTCTTTGATAGCAGATCAAGCCAAAGTATGTAGGGTAAACTTTATAACAGACATCCTCTGATGACATTGTGTAATCTTTCTGTCTGCATTACAATATGAATTTGTAATTTGTTTCAGGAACTGCAGAAGATGAATAGCGAAGAATCTGAGAATAGACGCAGAAAGGTCAGTCTAAGTTGAGGAAATTGGGATGTTGCTGCCTTTAAGACATTATATATTTACTTGTAATGACTTATGTGTATTTGCGTAGCAGATGCTTAGAAGATAACTTAAAGCAAATTACAAGCTGAAGAATTCTACAAAAGTATCATCACAGAGAAAATAATACTAGGGCTTTAATTCAGAGTTAATAGGTTAGTCAGAAAAAATATAGATTAAACTTGGACAGACATGCACATGTGCAAAATATTGTTGCTGTTTTTCCTTATTCCATGTTTTTGAGCTCTTTGGATAGTTATTAAAAGATCATTTAGGCATTGAGGGAAAGGGAGTGATTAAAAGTCCTGGTAATTGATTTTATTACGCGTTGTGACAGTGCTACAAGGCACCGCACACCGAGACAAAAAAAGACTTGTGTTTTGTTTACTATTGCAGTTTGATTTTGAAACTTGCCTGCATTATTTTAGGCTATTGATGAGAGACGAGCGCAAATCGCAAGTTTACCTGAACTTGCTCATGGTGTGCCACTAAAAGTAAAATATCCAAGCGGCTTAATGAGGACCAGGAAATTTGTTTTAAGTGAATCAATTAAGGTTGGTAAGGTTTATTTTATAGTAGTTTTTTTTTTTTTTTGTGTGCAAAGTCTTCTGTGTTTAAATGTGAAATAATCCAAATGTCTAGGCACTGTTTGACTTTGTTGGAGAAGTGGAGGACGCTACAGAATGGTTCCAGATTCAGGAAGCCTTATCACCACCTCTTAGAAATGACCTATGTGGAACCATTTTTGAAAGAAATATCAGAGGGCCAACCACACTTTTTGTCCAGTGGATTTCCTCCGAAGACGTAGAGGTAGATTTACAAAGGGTTTCTTTTTTTTTTTTTCTTTTTTTCAAATCTTTCAAAGCTTGTCATTTACTGTTTTATGTAATTCATTAGTTTATGCAGACCATTCTTGCACCTGATGGCAATGACAACCATAATAAAGCTGATTATAATTCTGGGACTGTCAGCCCTTTGGATCAACCTAGCACCTCTAATGAACACCTGGCATCGTTCTCCCCTTGTTCAGAGCAGGAAGAGACTGTCCAGAAGTATGAATTAAAATGTTATAGTACCAGTTAACCCATAGCCCCCTCTATACCTGGATCCCATTTGATATACAATGTCATCATTTATCATTTGCATTCATAATATTCTTTTCCAGGACCAACCTTCAAACAATACTGAGTCTCCTTTCAGCCAAGATAGATGATGACAGTCCCACTAGTAATCAGATCAATGTTGTAAGGGATTATAAAGGCAATACCCACAACATACTGAGAAGCACTGTTCAGGCTTTTAGTCGGCGACTATTTAACCTCGGAGCTAGACTGGATGTGATTTTTGTTGATGATACAAAAGTGGCAGAGGGGGCTGTGGACGGTGGTGGTCCCACTAGAGAGTACCTCAGATTGCTCCTTAAGGCTGTCCAACAGTCTAGCATATTTGTGGGCCCTGAAAATAGTAAGAGGTTGCGGCTTGACAGTGAAGGTAAGCATATAAACTAAAGGTCTTATTTAAAATGATTTCATAACATTTAAGTCATTGTAGTTAATTTAAAATATCTTGGCAATTTTCTTTACAGCTTTGCACAAAGGTCTTTACAGGCAGATATCTCAAATGATATCAGTTTGTATAATTCATGGAGGAATGGGGCCACATTTCTTTTCAGAAAAGCTCTTTCTCCAAGTTTGTGGTAAACCCACCCGTCCTGCAACCTTGGATGAAGTAGATGATGAGACCTTTAAAGAAATGCTTTGCAAAGTAAGTATTTTTCTTAAACTGCATAGAGCAAAATTTGGAAGTTATGCTGGAAGAGTACCCCATTAATACAGTGTTATTTGTATTTTAGCTGCAACATGACGTGTGTGTGTGTGTGGGGTGTTTTTTTTTTTTTTTTTTTTTTTTTTTTCAGATAAAAGAAGCCGGAACTCTTCCAGAAGCCAAAGCTGCCATTGAAATGGCAGAAGATTGCCTGTCCATAATTGGAGCCTTTAGATCCATTAGTACTCTTAAGCAGTGGGACATGCTGGTACAGTCAGCTGTGGAGTATTATGTTGATGGGAGATGCAATGTTGCACTGCAACAGTACATAGTATCAAACACTTTCTTGTTTGTTGAAATTGTTTTCATACCTTGTTCTTTGTACATGCTACATGGGGTGTTTTTTTTTTTAACAGGTTTGTCGATGGTTTTAACACCCTTGGACTTCTTCAAGAAATGCAGAAACACACAGATCTGTTTCGCATCATATTTGTTGAAGACAAAAAACCACTGCGATCTTCAGACCTGACATCACTTTTTGAAGTAAACCTGTCAGATCAAGACACCTATAAGAGAGAACTAGAGACCAGGACCTTGTGCTTCTGGAGAGACTGGATCATTGATGTTGAAGGTATTTTTATTTTTTTTTACATATTTTGTCCTATGAAGTTTTATACACAAATTCTGTATTCACTATATATATATATATATATATATATATGATTATAAAGTGGTTAATCCAACAGGTAAATGTAAGTGACATTTCACACAAATATTGATAGATCTTATCTCTATCTCGGTTCCAAAGGAAGAGAGCAGTTAGAGATGTCATTACTTGTCTTAAATAACAATATTAATACTAAATTGTATTTCAGACATTATTGCAAATTTTGCATTTGTGCTGTCAATACTGAACCATTGCATTTCTAAAAACATTGCACAGTAGCATGGTTTCTCTCCTGAACGAACCACATTTTTAACGAGTTACATGGAGAATGATTACATTAGTTATTTGTATATATATAATTATTTACTGAAATAATAATAATAATAAGGTGAAATACCCACCACCAATACACTGTCAGCTTGTTTGGAATGGCACAAACAGTACAGTTGTTAGACTGAGTATCTTCATGTGTTACAGATGAAGAATGTACACCATTGACGCTGGAGAATGTGCTGGAGTTTACTTCAGGGTCTTCAACCATTCCACCCCATGGCTTTCTGCAGCAGCCCAAAATCGAATTTCTTCATGACGCACCAGAGAAAATATTTCCAGAGGCAAACACTTGCAACATTGTGTTAAAATTGCCCATCCATTACAATTACGAGTCATTCAAAATGCACATGAGCAATGGCATACTGTGGGCACCAACATTTGGCGTAGCGTAGTTCAACACATGTGCATTAAAGGGATACTCCACTTTGAAATGAAAATTCTGTCATCATATACTTAGCCTCATGTTGTTTCAAACCTGTATGAATTTCTTTCTTCTGCTGAACAGAAAGGAAGATATTTAGAAGAATATCAGTAACCAGACAGTTTCTGGTCTCATTGACTTCCAGTATGTATTTTTTCCTACTATGGAAGTCAATGAGACCAGAAACTGTCTGGTTACTGATATTCTTCTAAATATCTTCCTTTCTGTTCAGCAGAAGAAAGAAATTCATACAGGTTTGAAACAACATGAGGCTAAGTATATGATGACAGAATTTTCATTTCAAAGTGGAGTATCCCTTTAAAGGTATAGTTAAACCATGAATGAAATTTACCCCATAATTTGCTTACCCTCATGCCATCCTAGGTGTACAACATCTTCCTTTCTTCAGCCAAATAGATGTGGAGTCACATTTAACAAAATCCTAGCAGTTCATATTGAATTGTTTATCACAACGATGCCATAACAAAGCTATGAAAAGTCAGAATTTTATTTATTATTTCTCCAATTGTGTTTGGCTGAAGAAATTAAGACATCGTACACCTAGGATGGCATGAGGGTGAGTAAATTATGGGGTAAATTTCATTAGGGTGGAGTTTAAATGCATTGTTGTTTGAAAATACTATTTTTTTTTTTTTTTTTTTTTGACAACATGAAATGTTACAGTTGTTCAGCTGTTTTATTGCTCCGTGACAATGCACTATAACCAGTCAAGTTCATACAAGATTTGTTCTTTTCTGAAAGCATTAGAAAAAAAACTAATGTAAACATTAACACATTAGTAATTGATGCATGACAGTTAATCTCGTCATACTGACATGGTTAATTCCAACTTTTAATGAGTTTAAAATGTTTACAGTGTGTTAATGCATAAATTAAATGCTTTTTCAGATATTACTGTTGTCTGATTCCTAATCAACAAATACAATGTCTTTCTGATATGCACATATTGTTACAAACTGCTCCGAGACACAAAGTTTGAGGATCCAAATGCAGTTTATTTTAAGTGTTATTCAGAATCGTAATCAAAATACAGGCAAAGGTCATACACAGGCAGGCAATCCAACAAACAGACAAGTCCAGAGGGTGAGGCAGAAATAGGAACACTAGGACACGGGCAGAGATCAAGAACCAGGAACAACGTCGACTAAAACGCTCAGAAATGCAGTGGAATAACGTACCAGACTTCGCAAAGAGAAGACTATGATTCACCAATCATTTGTTTTACAGCAAGAACGGTTTCCATGTAGACAGATAATGCATCTGAGAAAGGTACATCCGGGTTTGGTAGTGTTGCCAGCTCTTCTTCGGTCAAGCCTCGAGGCATATCCAACTCAGGAACATGAACACCTTCTGCTTGTTGCCCTTGAATATCTTCCCTGACTTCATCATCAATGTCAATCTACAACAGTTTCAGTATGAATAAATAATTTAGAAAACTTAATTAAAAACAATTAAATTAATTGATCAGTACTTAGGTTTACATTTTTACTCTTAGATTTTTCATTGTCAATTTATCAGTGAAGAAATAAATGGGGAAAAAAAAGGACCATCCTTCTATAAAAGTAAAGTAATTAAAGGTGCCTTATGCAACTTGGAGCCACCTATAGGCAATTAGTTTAATTACACTTGTAATGGTTACTAACTGAGTTTGATTGACAGCTTTGCCTTTATTGACGTTTTTAAATCTGAAACGTCCAAAAAGCAACAAAATTGTCTCTTTTGCAGAGATCACAATGAATGTTTGCGAACTAACTAGCTAACCTGATGAATGGGGTATTACATTACTGTACCTGTCCAATAGAAACGTGGCCAACTCTGCATCGCTCTTCAATCCAAATGCAAACCTCATCTGCTGCCATCTGACAAACGCCAAACCCAGATTTACTCTGGTTTTACTCGGGGCTTTATCTGATGCTCTCTTTGCATTGCTATATTATCTTTTTTTTTTTTGGCAAGCTCTGTCGCTAGTAGGGCTTTCGTCCGCCATTACTTTAACAAAATATTGGGCGTGTTTGTAACTCTGTGTACCTGCCCTCAAACCCTGTCATTGGCTATCACCTCACACACACCCTTACAAATGTACAGGCCACAAAACGTCCCGACTCCAATATATGCTGGCTACCAAGGCAGTGGGGGGAATGTCATTTCTGACACTCTGCCAGATACTATGTTTTAACGTTAGCTGATGACATATAAGGGTTATTATTGGATATTTTATTATGGAACAAGTTGCATAAGGCACCTTTAACTAAACCCACTGCATAATTACCTGATTTGAGCCTTCCTTCTCATGATTTGACCAAAGCTGCAGCGGAGTTCTGTTGCCAGCAGATCTTAGACTGTGACTATTCCAGGCACTCTGAAATTCTTGTAGATGCCTCTGAATTTGTGGTATGTAAGACCAGTGCAAGGCAAACAAATCCACTTCCTGGTCCGGATTATGCCATCCTTCATCTTCCAACCGACGAAAGGTGGTGTAGAAGAGGTCTGTTACTTGGTCAAAGACATCTCTCCACAACCGCTCAATTCTTACATAAAAAACAAACAAACTTCAGTTAAAAAAAGTTCAGTGAAGGAAAATGCTATTCATGTGGCTACAAGGTAACCAGCCTACCTCTGGTTGTGCACACTTCTTCCTGTGATGTGTGACTGTCTGTTTGCTCCTCTGGTTCTTATCATGAAGCGGGCAACCATTACATTTTCTCCCCCCTTGTCAGAACGCACTCTAGAGGGAACACCATATATTTGTACAGCAGACAGGAAGCTTTGCAGCACTGTTTGAGCCTTGTTGTTTGTGGCAACTTTTAAGTACGCCACAAGCCGGGAAAAACCATCAATTCCCCCATGGATAACAATTCTCCATCTGCAAATTTAAGTATTTAAAGTTACTCATTTAAGAATACAACATGCATTAAAAAATAACTTGTCCCACACAAGCACACAAAAACTATATGCAATGGCTGCAACATTGAACATAATTTTGTGTCCAATAGTACAGGAAAGGTTTTAAGGAATGGCTTTCTTCCTACACCACATATTCACTTATGTCAATAAAAGCATAACATTAAATCATTACATATAACAAGTAGGGCAAGATCAAGCATGCAGACTTTTTTGCATATATTCTGATAATCTGAAAGAATACAAGACTATTACACTATAATTGGTAGCTGAAAACATAAAACAAAACAAAATATTTGATAAATAAAACTTTGTGACTGATGGGAATTTTATTTTGTAGACATATGTAAAGGATTATATTTAGGTGTGTAAGAGAGCAGATTATGTGTGACCCTAGACATTAGCAACATTATCCATTAACTTTACCAAAGAAATGCTTAACACCAACCGAATAAGTTTATGATTCCCATCAATGTGCCACACACTGTTGGGAGCTGGTACACTGTAACGTCGGCGTCGGGCTGTCCTAAGACGTAACCTGCGCAGTTCCATTCCTTCCGGATCTACTCGTCTTAATGATGCTAAAACCCTGTGTTCTGCAACAGATTATAACAATAATATTCATATGTTAGATCTTGCATTTTTTTAAGAGAAACTGCACATTTTGGATGCCTTTTTTTAGCAAGTTTTACATCATTTAAATCTGACTCAAATGAACTAGCGGCACATTGTTATTTCTTGCATAGTGATGGCTGTCTATGTTCAAGTACATCAGATACATACAGATGAAGTGTAATTAGACTGTATTTAAAACATACAGTATATGACTCACACATTGAGTAACTGCGCTCAATTTGTGCTGTTTGATTTAATCTTCCCAGTAAAGTGAAACATAACTTGGCTAGTGATTTGACAGTGTCACCCGCCACTGTAATTTTTTTACCCACATTTGCCTGCCCAAATAGGAATAATGCCCAAAACATACAAAAAGGAATTTTGTAAAGGTGTAAATGGAAAAAGCCAATGGTAGGGATGCACCAAAATGTATTGATTTTTAGCCAAAAGAAAAAAGGCCAAAAATATCTGTTAATTTCAAATGCGGATAAGACATTAAAAATGTCATTAGACATAAAATGTTAATATTTGCTACATTTCCTACTTTGAATATGAAGTTCCCTGGATCTTATGTGTCCCAAGATCATCTTGTAGCCAGCATTGGGGTATCTGTGGTGTATTTCCGACACTATTCTATCCAACTCCTCATTCGTAATGGAGGTGTACAAGTCACGTTTCCTAAAAACAAGGCATGTTTTAATTATAGTAAGGCGTTACACACACAAGTTTTACGTTATACAATTATATTATAACATTTTAACAAATTCCGACTTTAAAGTAGGCTACTCATATACATTCTAGAGCGCCCCCCGCCCCCCACCTCCACATCACGTAACCAACTTAACTGTAGTAAATATCCAGCCTTATGTTTGTTGTAATGCTGTAGAGCGAGGCGGTTGTTATAGCGAAAGCGGAGGGGTCTTGAATCAGACTGAAGGGGTTGTATTCACAATTTGACACAATATTGATTTAAAAGGGAGTTTATTGATTTAAAAAACGATTGTATCTTACATGAAGTCAGTCATGCAATTGACCGCTGTAGTTAAACGCGAGCAGGCATATTCTTTTTGGAAACAACATTGATACATTTTCTTTTAAGTGACATACCTTAAGCCATCACGTGCAAGTTTTCGTCGGACTGTCCTTAGCGACACACCGATACATCTTGCCGTTTCTTCTGCTGGTACATCCAACGACTGGTGTTGTTCAAGAATGCTTGGAACTGCAATAGCGTGACGGCTGCTACAGTCCGAGGGACTCAGTCGTTGAATGACACTCTGTGCCTCATCAAACGTGGCCCAAATCCTTCCGTTTATTGTACAACCACAATTTTCCGCTGCGTTTGCAACGTCTTCCCTCAACTGTGAAACTCTCCTATATACAAAATGATAATCAGGAGGAGAATTTCTTTCGCAGAAATCAGCTAAAGCTAGCAAATCATCCACTATCCCTCTCCAAACACGATCAGATCCACCGGACATTTTTGCACAACAATTATAATGTTCAAGAATGGCGCCTCAGAAGCCCACAGAAAGCGGGATAAAGCCTTGATCTCGAACTGTCCAGTGACAGTTGGCGCTTCAAATTGAGGCGACAGTTGATTGGTTGCTCCCACGTGTGTACTGTCCAATGGCATTTTTTAACTCGATTGACAAATGGATAAAGAAAAGCTTTTGGCAAAACGGCAAAGAAAAGCATCTGGCAAATAGAGAGAGAAAAGGAATGCCAAAATGCTTTTTTTAAAAAAAAAGCAATTTAACTTGTTAATTTAAATTATTTATTAATGTACTTTTTATTGTTTTATTAATCCACGTTTAAAAACATGAAATACATAAACAGTTTAAATGTGTCTATTTATTCATATATTTAAAATGTTTTTTTTTTTATTCATTGTTTTATGGTATTATTAAAATACATTTTAAAACATGAATAAAATAAACAACTTTAAAAATGTCTATTAATTTGTCCATTTAAAAGTGATTTATTTATATACATTTTTATGTTTGAATTATTAAATTGATGAATTGATTCTTCATTTTATTTTTAAGTGGCACTCCTGGTCCTCCATAAGAGACGACTCGTTCTTCCCTAGTAACATTAAAGATTCGTCGTTCAAGAACGACACATCACAAGGCACCAAACAAAGCAAAAGAGCTGGTAGGTAACCTTTATGTATGGTTTAATCTGTTTGTATGGTTTTCTCAGATCAATGTTTTTACCCAGTCAGGCTCTGCTCGCGTTGGTCGTGGTTGATTTCAATCGAACGTTCAGTCAACGTTTAATAAAACACAATAAAAGTAAAATACGCTGGGGGGCTATCAAACAATAAACAGTCATGTTGATTTGCATATTTTGTATCAGTTTATTTTGTGACAGTGACCACATATAGCAAGATTGCACCAAATGACAATATGCACAGAATGTTCCATAATAATAATTGTCTGGTGACACGTTACTTGTTAATGCATGAGAGTAAGTCAGTTAGAGAGTCAGTTAAATTGTCAGGCCTAACTTAACCATTTACACATGAAATGTTGTGGATGCATTCTGTGCATTTCATTTACAATTTGATTTTTTTTTTTTTTTTTGAGATTGAGAAAAACAGACACACATAAGTGTTTCTTTTGAAGGCAGGGAAGAGAGCAGTGGCAAGCCATGAAAAGAAGTAAAGATATAGGGAGTTTCTTTCAATGAAAAAAATAAAAAAATAAATAAATATATGGGATGACAAAAACTAAATTAATCAAAAATGTGCTTTATTACTGCATTTGTTTACAAGTAACTTATTCAAGTTAATAATAATAATAAAATCAATAGGATATAGGTAATACACTTTTTTTTTTTGGCCACTGGCGGCCACCCCATTAGGAGGCAGTGCCCCAGCATGGCCCCCCCACTGAAAATGCTCTAGACACGCCCCTGCCCGTTAACCGTAGTAAACAAACCGGCGCTTTCCAACTAATCAATTAAACCACAGCCTTTTGAAGTAGCGCTATACCTCAACTTGCATATATATTTGTTTCTTTCACCGGAGCACCACCTGAGTCGTCTCCTCTCGTCCCATTTCTACCAGTGATCCCTTACTTCCCGCTGTTTTAGGTTGCCAAGTTGAAGGGACAAATCTGTTGATGTTTGTCTGCCTCGATTGTGTGAGAAGAATGCGTTTCATACAAGATCTGGCAACCGGACAACCTCGGAATTTGTTGACGTGATTATTCACATGATGAGGTTTGGGACACTGATCTATAATAGAGAAAATACCTTCCAAATAACACTATAAATAAACTGAGCTATTGAGCTATGAGGTATTTATACAACATTTACCATATTCATTTATCTCTTGTTATGAAAGAAGCTTGCAAACACTTAACTATGAATAAGAAATAATGTTTGTGTATTACATAATACTATATTACCCTTACCAGATCAGTATTATAAAAGCAAAAAATAAATAAATAAATAAATAAATACCTTTTGTTCTCTGAAAAGGTAAATAATTCAGTGTATGTGTGTGTGTGTGTGAGTGTGTACTTGTTTTTCTATTCTGGTGGGGACTTAAACCTGAATACACACAGACTCATGGGGACTCGTGTCACGGTGGGGACCTAAATTGAGGTCCCCACGGGTAAACAAGCTAATAAATTACACAGAATGAAGTTTCTTGAAAATCTAAAAATGCAGAAAGTTTCCTTAGGTTTAGGGGTAGGGTTGGTGAAGGGCGATAGAAAATACGGTCTGTACAGTATAAAAACCATTACACCTATGGAGAGTCCCCACAAGGATAGCTGACCAGACGTGTGTGTGTGTGTGTGTGTGTGTGTGTGTGCGCATAAATAGATTATTTCACAAATAAATATCATTACAATTATTACAACTGTTCAGTTTTAAAAACTAACCTAAAAGCTAAAACATGGCGGAATCCAACCTGGCGTGACTTAGATTCCCATTCTCTATGTGTGATCTAAAATTTGTGATAAAAAAAATAAATAAATAAATAAAAACTTTAAAATAAAACACATTAAAAATAAATAAAATAAAGAAATATTAAACATAAGTGTCAATAACCATGCGAACCTGTTGGTACGAAAGGTAAGTCCTGCATCCTTATATTAATGTTTCTTGGAACAGTCTCACATTCAGGATAACATGGATTCAGGTTCTGCCCTTAATTGTCAAGTAAAGCAAATTCAGGTAAGCATTTCAACTCAATTGTTTTATTTAGTGAAAAAAATTAAATAAATAAAGCCACCCAAAGTACATATACCACAGTAAAACCAACAATGAGCCACTAGAAATATTATCTCTCATAGATCATAACTGAAATGTACTGTAGGTTCATTCAATACACATGCAAACAGAAGAAGAGGAAATGTAACAGGACCGAAACCCTTTGCTTCAACAGAAAGACTTGCCTGGTTTTAAACGCTCACACTTCACCATGCGCAGGCGATCGAAATACCCAGTTATAACATGTTACAAATTAGATGCAAAGAATGTGATTATTATTCTTCATTGTTCTGTGAGTTACTAAGGCAAAAGCTGTGATTAAGTTCCTTACTAACATTAAAAACTATATTTTTCCAGTGCCTCTCTGTTTATATTATTATCTGTAATGTTAATAAAATATATTCTGGAACCTGCTGCCTTCCACACTGCTTTACTTTTAACACTTGCAATGTTGATTAAATCACTATAAAATGAATAAATAGCAAATTATTTGATTGTTTATAATATATATATATATATATATATATATATATATATATATATATATATATATATATATATATATATATATATTACTCAGTTATTATTACTTACTTATTATGTAATTACACAGATGATTTCCTAGTGTATAGCCTAATTCTGTACACAGGTCAAGTCAAGTCACCTTTATTTATATAGCCCTTTATAAAAGATACATTGTGTCAAAGCAACTGCACAACATTCATAAGGAGAACAGTGTGTCAAATAGTAAGAGGTAAGGGTAAGAGATTTGCAACCTAGAACATATTTAGAGGAGAACACACGTGTTGGATGTTTTGCTTTTCATCAAACCAATGCCGATGAAATTGAACTGAGCAGGGTTGTAATCTGGGAGCTCGTTGATCACGGTGTGAGGAGCGTTCAGGCTTTTCTCCCGAGAGGTAACTCGGTAATGTGCTCTAAAGACCCGGAGGGGGTTGTATCCAGGTTTAAGGGTGTCTGGACAGCGGAAACCTTCCTTGATGAAAGAGCCATGCTGGGACACGGCAACAAATCCATCCTTGTGTGGCATCATCTTTATGACTGGAGAATAGACAAACTGGACGTACAGCAAACAACCTGTAGTGAAATCACCAAAGTCAAGCAAATAAATCAGACATGAAAGACATTATTAGCAAATTATTAGCAATTCTTCCACAGAATGATTCGGTCTAAACAAGTAGGTGTCGTGCACAACAGCGGACAGTTCTCACCACTACAGACATCCCAGACTTTGATGGTTTTGTCCAGGGATCCAGTGAAGACATATTTATCATTTATGGAGAAGACAGCACAGAGGACGCCTTCAAAATAAAAACCCTTGAAGATGGAACAAGACAACACATGCACTATTAATATCACACAATGGTTGTTTGTTGACACGTTATAATACGTAGGCTTTCTCCAAACGCAGAGCACACTGATGGAAATTTAGAAGAATTACTTCTTAATGAGTTCATTGGTCCAAGGTTTTTGCAACATGATTGAGTTTAAAATAAATAAATAAGAATTGGTATGTTTAAGTAATCCATTCGAGTTGTTAGTTTAGCAACATGCTAACAATAACTTAAAATGAACTGTGAACTGAGCCAAAACAGATTTAACCTCAGGCAATTTATAGTTCAACAAACAATTTTACCAAGTATTTGAGAGTTAGCTTAGAAAACATGTTAACTACAAACTTTTTTAATTGATTGTCAAAGCCAAAATAATATTAATAATAAAAACAACTAAAACCAGACTAGGCTGGTTGGCTGGTCTTAGCTGGTTTAAGCAGGTCAAGGCCCAATCCTCGACTTTTATGAAATATAGTTTAAATACTGAATCGCTACATTATGTTTTCAAGCGACGAGAGGATACAATCGCTGTTTTTAAGTAAACTCACTCTAAAAAGATAAACGAACAGACGCGAATACACGCAACCTCCATTTCTCTCTCTCTAGGCAATATTTGAGAAAATGGTGTAGTGATTTCTTATTATTGGGGGGATTAGTATACGGCAGTAATCACCCTGATCAGACATATGCTGTGGCAATATCACGCAGTCTGTAATGATATGACGTTAGCAAATATCCTCAATTTTTTGCAAACATTTCTTTGAGTAACATGACCGTTAATATGAACTTACAAAAAAAAGCTTACATTTATGAGTCTTTTTGTTCGCTGTAGCAGCCATGTTTCCGAGATAATTAATACCCCTTCGCTTAAAGTGTGGTCCTGAAAAATCTTCGTTTGAAGGGCTATTTGCCCCTTCCCCTTACCCCTACCCCTCCAACCAAAAGAGAATTGAGACAGGGGGAGGGCTAAGGGGTAGAATTGGGATTGGGCCCAAGCTGTTGTTCAGCTTTTTTTAGCTGGAGTTACAACCAGCCTGACCAGCTAAAGAATTGGTCAAAACCCCATTGGATATGCTCATTTGGATATCATGTTGTTAGTTTAAAAACATGCCAGCAACAAACTCTTTATAAAGCTCAATCATAGCAACCTGCACACCCTCACCTTGTACTCCATGGTGTGATTCAGCAAGACTGGACTCAGATTCCACAACTTCTGAACGCAGTCTTGAGAGCCAATCAATGCTTGTGCATCCCAGTTGCTCAAAGTGATACAGGTTATGGCTGCGCCGTGATGATCCAGCTCAGCTGCCGTGGCGCTCTTAAAGTCGTAGATCACCACTTCACCACCAAATGTCCCATAGAGCAGCCTGCAGTCAGACAGCAGAGCCATGGCAGAGATAGGGGAATGCAGCAGGCACAGGGAGTACCTCTCAAACGGGCCGTCCACACAGGGGAAACTGTCTCTCGATGTAATCTCAAAGAGACAAACCAAATCCTCATATGCCACAGCCATTCTGTCCTCCCGCGGGCTGATGGCCATGCTGCGTACCATTGGTAGGCTTTCTGGAGGTGGTAGGCACAAGGTTTCTTGGGCAAAGTCTAGTGGGTAAATAAGGATGGTACCCGTCCGCAGTCCACAGAAGAGTAGACGTTTCTGCTGGGCTAATTCCATACAGCACACTTCTGAGGAAACGTCCATACTGTCAGACCACAGACCTGTGAGACACATGAACAACTTTGGCTCGAGAACTTTTGCAGATTCGATTTTAGATTCATATGCTAAAGATATCGCGCACATAAATACAGCAAAGAAAAACAGTATCTTCTTATTACATGTTTCACCTTCCGAGGAGCTCCAGGTGAAAACCTGTGTTTTATTTCCCTCTTTCACATAGAATACTGTGTCACCGTCTTTCGACAGGGCCACTAGAGGGTAGTATGCTGGGATGAAAGACTTGCTCCTGTTCTTGGTGTTGTAGTCGAGCTGCCATACTTTGAGCTGGTTGGCAATAACGGAGGCAGAGATAATAGTACGCTGATGGACTGCCAAAGAGGACACAGCAGAATCCATCACACCGATCCAGTCCAGCAGGGCTCCTGTGGTGACGCTCCACACCTTGAAGAGCACAAGATGATCAACTTCCTTTCAGGACAATGGCAGTGAAATGAAACTCTATGGGAAGAAAGGGATTAAACTGACCCGTACAATCCGATCCTGGGCACTTGTGATGATTTCACTACCTTCACTGATTGAGACGGCACATAAGACTGATGCGTCATGCTGAAGATCCAGAACCCTTTGCATTGAAGTTAGCGTCACCAGGAACACGCACAATGTTCTGTCACATCCTTCAACAAGAAAAAAGTGGAATAAAAAAAAGAATTCAAAACACTCAAACGTTTTACAAATGTAGATGAAATGTAGTGTTGTAGATGAAATCTTGTTTAACAAAATAAATACAGTCAGCCAAAAACTAGCATGTTTCAAAGGGTCATATGATGTTGCTAATAAGAACATTATTTTGTGTATTTAGTGTAATGCAATGTGTTTATGCAGTTTAAGGTTTAAAAAACACATTATTTTCCACATTATGTACATTATTGTTGCTCCTCCATGCCCCGCCTTTCTGAAACGCGTAGATTTTTACAAAGCTCATCATTCTGAAAACCGAGGTGTGCTCTGATTGGCCAGCTACCCATTTTTTGTGATTGGACGAATACTTCAGGCATCTGATGGAAATGTTACACACCTCACCATATTATGATGCCATGTCCCGGTGCGTCAAGAAAAAAACAATAAAATCCATTACAAATGAGGCATTTGTTGCATCCAGTTGGGACATATTTAATGTTTACAATGACTTATATTGTATTTTTATGCATTGCGTATCGTGCCGTGTAAACATAAAACCATTTGTCTGCATTTGTGATCAGAGAAACAGCAAACAACAAGCGTTACTCTACACTGCTCAAAATCGTTTGAAGCATCACAGGTCTTTTTTTTTTTTTAATATGAAAACGTACTTACAAGCTGCGAGTCAAAACAGCCAGTGTCATGAGAAATCCCCCCTAGAAATCGGGTCCCCTAAAGACCAAGACGGTAGCTGTTTTAAATGCCTGATCAATGCCTGAATATATGTACAGTACGTTCATATGCATGGTGTATAAGCAACAAAGTAGTTTTGCTTTCACAATGAAACACAGTGTCGTGCTGCAGCAAGAAAAAAAAGTTACTCCTCCTTTCTTTGCTTAAACATTTGGACGGTGCTATGCAAATCTTCCCACATCGTGACATAGATCTTATCTATTTATGAACAGCTTGTAACACTCCAAAGAGATATGAAAACCTGAAATCGCATCATATGACCCCTTTAGCGTCAATCATTGAAACACAGATATTAAGCACTCTCACCAAAATATTCCAAGAATAATTAATGAATAATAATAAAAAAAATAGCTATGGGAAATAGCTATATTTCCTAAATAAGGAAATATATATTTGCTAAATAAGTTTTTTTTTTTATTATTACAAGCCTTATTTTCCACCCTTTTCATGGAAAGTGCTATTTAATTAATGCTGTGATGTCTAATATTTGAGGTAAGCCATTCATATCTTGATTTCCTGAAAAGTGTTAGTGACTCACACTTCAACAGTAATGAATAAATGAGAAAAGATAATCAGACAAGGACTCATGTTAAAGCACCTGCGAACAGCAGTTTTTCATCCTCAGATGTTCTGAGGAACAAAGCTGGAGAGGGAAGATCAACCACAGACTCAATACTGTGGCTCCATACCTGCACACACACACAAACACCTTCCAATAAAGCCGAAATGCTTTCGCTTGGTCTTTATTGAAACAAGATACATACCGAATGGAGACGACCTTCCCCAAAAGCAATGAGTATCTTGGAGTATTTGGAGAGTGTCAGGGAGCAGGTGAGATTGTGGTGTCCAGCAGAGCGGGGTAGAGGGGTCTGGGAATGTTGCATGCCAGTGGATACGTCATAAAAACAGAGCGCCCCCTCACTGCATATGCATGCTACAGCATCCCCCACAACACCAAGAACAGAACAAACCCCTGCTGTCAGCTCATACAGGGGCTCGGCAGTGTCCAAGTGCCAAGCTTTAACCTGTATGGGAAAGGATGGCAGAGAAAATATCAACCAACAGCATTCTGCACAGCTACCTCAAAGATCAAAGGGATGCAAAAATGGAAATCTGAATCTGAAAAATTAAACTCCTTGGCTAGCAGCCTCAGCATTGTGGCTACGTTTACACACCTGGCTCCTGGATTGGTAAGATAAGAGGGGGTGGTGAATAATGACAATTTTAATTTTATCATGAACTGTTTCTTTAATTAAAAAAATGTCAAATGAAAGTATTTCATACTAGGCTGCTTGGGTTGGTTATGACAATCTTCCTTTCTTCATTCATGTGAACGTGTGTAGGGCTGTGTGTTTGGACAGACACGGCATCAGTGATACAGAAAAGCTGTTGTCCACTTATCAGACACCATTTTCTTAGTGTGCCATCGAGTCCAGTAGACAGACAGTGACTGGTTTTGTCCATCAGCTTCAGGGAGAGCACCCCCGCTATACAGAGAAAGAGAAACATAAGTCTTTATATTCAAATATACATTTTGACTTAAGTTTCTAATAGGCACATAGAAGCTATTTAAAAATTGGCGAGCAAGATGTTTGTCTAACTATGAATGTACTTATAAAGCTCTTACTGACTTCTGACTTGATATGTATATACACACACACACACAGAATAAAAGGGATAGCACCGGTCCTGAATTCTGATTGATCATTAGAGCGTGCTAGAATTCATGCTGCAATCAACAATGTAATGTGAAACACCATATAACTACACACTTCCCATAGCAGAGTGCTCTTTTTGTTACATAGCAACGTTGTTTGAGGGAACTACGAGGGAACTGAAGTGAGCACTCTTAAGGGAGCGTGGCATCACTGTCTCATTGGGGACTGTTTGTCTCATCTTACACCAGGACTATTTAGTTCTGTTCTATTAGAAGAAGAAAAAAAGTAAATAAATTAACTACATTTTGTAAAGAATAATCAAAATGTAATAAAAATACATAAATATAGATATAAAAAATATAAAGATGTATCGCTAAAAAAAAACAATATGAATTACGTGGCTGACTAGCCAGCAGAATGAAAAAAAAAAAATTCCACACTTTCAGCAGTGCTAGTTCTGGAAGTATTAGAGGTCAATCACAGCATCACAAACTTTTAATTGAAGCAAAAAACTATAATTTAAACCTGACAAAAAGACAAAGGCACAATACTGATTATTTAAGTATTTTGAGTGCATACAGAGACCGACTCAATTATGTAATTCTCAGAGCTTCATGGGAGTGGGCGGAGCTAAAGATCTCTTTTGGAGTGCTTTACTTGCGGCAACTCTGATTGGTGGAATTTTCAGTACAGCATCATGGGTAATGTAGGCTTCACCACTAATAAACATGAATATTTTACATTTAAATTTTATTAAATTTATGCATTTAGCAGACGCTTTTATCCAAAGCGACTTACAGTGCATTCAGGCTATCAATTTTTACCTATCATGTGTTCCCAGGGAATCTAACCCCTAACCTTGCACTTGATATTTTAAAAGTAAGTTATACTAATCTGAGCAGATGGGTTCAAGTAAAGCACATAAAATTAGGTAGCAACCTCAGAGCCTGTCTTTAAAGGGTTATCAGTTATTGTTTTAAATCAATTTCACTGTGAAGAAAATTAATGGAGTTTTTACTTCCGAAACTATATTGTTGAGAACCTACCCGTGTGCCCAGAAAGAGTGTGAAGAGTCTGGAGATGGTTTAGACTCCAGACTATAATCAGTCCATCCTCTGAACCTGCCACCAGCAGCTCTCTCTTTGAGCACAGCACCACGGCCTTCACCCCTTGAAAGGTCAAACGCAATGATGTGGAGTTAATTGAGCAGATCAGCAAAAGAATGGGCCTCATTCATCAAACATGAGCAAAACTAATTTTTGTGTAAATAATTCGTAGTTATTCTGACATAAATTTTCTGATTCATGAAAAAGTTCAGATTTTGAACATGTTTGAAATTCACACCTACCGTACTACCATGCGTAAATGATGCATAAAACATTAAAACCTTCTGTATTCATTTAGAAAAAATTATGACACTACATTTTTATGAACTATGTATTATAACAATATTTAATGAGTTTATTTGCCCTGTCGTTTTTTAACTCTTTGACATCACTGTCCCTTTTTACACAGCTGTCCAATCACAAAGGAGGATGGGCGGGACAAACACTACACTGACCAACCATCATACTTGTACAACACAATGATGGAGAAGTTAATATTGCTGGTTACTGCACTTTTATATTCAGTAATATTCTTCAAAATGAGATACTCGTAATGTTACTGCCGTGAATATTCCAAATCATAGCAAACAATGCCTCATTCCATAAAAATTCAGTGTCGCCAAAGCTCTCTCAAGCACCATGCTGGTCGTTTTCAGAAGAGCACTATGCATTATGTCAGCTGGCCAAAAACTTTTGTGTGGTCATGCATTCATATATAGTTTGGCATATAGCCAATTAGTCTCTTATGCATGTATGCAATACAACTTGCCAAACCTGAGATTTCAGTCCAAAGGATTCCACACCATTACTATATAATATGTTAATTGTGAAGGGGCATGCATGCGTGCCCTTTTTACGAATGATTGGATTCATTAACATACACACATTTAACTCAGATCTGACCTTTACGAAGTATTTGTGAATCCAGAGGAGAGTTTTCAGGAAGGTCCATTTTACGCATTAATTACTAAGAATTTACGAATGTTTCATGAATGAGGACCACTGTGTGTTGAGGGGTTTTTAACTCTAAAATCTTTAATAAAACCAATACTGAGCTCATTTGGGTCACCTTTCATGAACCCCGTGAGTGTGCTCTTCAGTGGGCCCCCAGGGGCCTGAAAGAAGCTGCATTTGGGCACAAGCACTGGGTCAGTACAGGAACCAAACCAGTCCACGCATTGAGAACACAGCTGACCAATCACGGAGGGGTAGAGATCAGCGAGGCCCTGCAGCCTGGCGAAGATCTCTGTGACCAAAAGTGAGGGATCTTATAGAAGCGAGAAACAGAAGAATTGGTTCAGTTAATAAATAAATACAAATACTGAAAGATTCTAGTTATATTGCAGCAGATTTATTGAATTGTTAACAATGTTTAAAGGGAATTTTTTTTCAGTCTATTTCTATTTCTTAAAGGGGTCATCGGATGCCCATTTTCCAAAAGTTGATATGATTTTTTAGGGTCGTAATGAAAAGTCTGTAACATAGTTTGGTTACAATTTCTCAATGGTAGGGTAAAACAACCTCTCAAAAACAGCTATTTTCAGAGCAAGCCATTTTGTAGCATGTTCCTTTAAATGTTAATGAGCTCTGCTGACCCCGCCCCTCTCTTCCTGAGCGCTCTCTGAGGGACTGTTTACTTTAGCCGCATTCAGCGTGAAACTTGCTAATTAGCACATTGTTAGGAAAGGTGATACTTTTTCTGTTGTTGAAGCTGGATCACAAATGATTTGCGCGAACATAGATGCATTTATGTAGATCGGGAGCACATTCCCTTCAAAAACAAACATAATCCATTGCGTCTTCAGTGGGTTCAGATGTCAGAAGTAAATGACGACTGCTATGTTCATTAATACATCCAACAACAGAACACCTCGATCGCTTAGGAGTCATTCTTGTCTACATCTTCTCCAATGGTGAAACAATGGTGGACTGATGACAGCTCATTCAGGGTGGGTCTAAAGTAAACTATCATGGGAGGGGCCTGTCAGTGTGACGTCACAAAGACAGGCATCTGAGATCAGCTCGATTTGAGAAAGCGTAAATGATTTAATGAGATAAAAAAAAAAAAAAGATTTTTATCATTATAGGATGGTTAAGTACAGGGGTGCACATAAGTGGTCCGCAGGTCTGCATGTGCGACCAAAATAACAAATGCAAATATAAATATGTTGTGACAGCGCATTTCCGTACCGACATGGTTGACAGCAGTTAATGCACCATTACCATTTTAGATCAGAAATTGTACTATATAAGTTTTATTTTAAAGCATGAATCTAGGCTATTTTTTATTATTTTACTGTCTATGTATTCATCCACTGACGTTCTTTAATCGGCAGCAGTAAATCCGGAAGCGCGTATACTTACTTGCCTTCAACCCGCCAAAATAAAAGCCTGCTGATTTTAAGTTTTAAAACGCTTTTGTTTATTTATTTTTAGACGCTTTTTTAAAATTGGGGAATACCTAAAGCGATTCTTCTTAAAGAGGCAAACAAACAAAGTAGTAGTAAATATTAGCATTTTATTTTTAAGTTTATTTACTATAAAATAAATGCATTTGTATTTAAAACTACGACTGCTTATTTTTTATAATATTATCACACACTATTATTTAGTTTATTTACTATTATTTAATAAAAAAAACTAAATTAATAAAATGTAATAATATTATAACTATTATTAATTCATTTTTATAGTGGCATTTAATGGGTCGTGCTATATGCAGTGTGAGGACCAAATCAAATCTCCAGGTTCTCTTCTGAAAGCCAGGCTGAAAAAATTATGTGCACCCCTGGTTATGTACACACACACTGCCCACACACATTTCAGTTCAAACAATTTGTAAAAGTGCATGAAGCATCCGATGACCCCTTTAACTTTTATGTAATCTTATTTACATTTGCTTTATTAAGTACATGTTACTGGTCAATACACTTACCTACACGACCGTCGCTAAAAACTAACGAGGGCTTAAGAAGCAGAAATGTCTCTTTCAGCATCTGTATCTCAGGACAGTCTGTGAGGTCAGTGCAAAGCGACAGGTCCTGAATAACACAGCTCACGCCACACTGCAGAGTTTTACAACATAACCAGTCCAGACTGCCTGTGAGAGTAAATGCACGTTCATGTTTTTATATATTTGTTTATACATGTCGTACATGCTTATATACAGTAGTTATGTTTATAAAAACATAGACAGCGGAGAATGAGAATGTCCAATAGAATCCCATCTAAGCCTCACCGAGCACTGACTGGCGAAGCTCCTCCCATTTTCCCGCATGAGCGAGATGATAGGGCAGTTCATGAAGCTTCCGCATATTGGCGACTTCTTCAGTGAACCACAAGGGCTGGGGTGGTACCTTGAAAAAAACAGCATGTTTTACCATCAAAAACACAGGTTACTTAGCATCTAAAGCATATTTGACATAGTGCTGATTTTGTGATCTTGAACAATACCTTTCTGTCAGCATTGAGCAGCGTACTCAGTGAGGGCAGAATGATTGGCCTGAGCTGCCCCCCACTCCACTGTCCTAAAAAGTATTCGGCTAGGATCGCGTGCATGTCTGTTTTCATCTCGCGTGATAAATATCTCTTCCTTACCAGCTCTGCGAACTGCCTAAGAAAATCAAAGGCTGATATAAAAAAGGCATTGTGCTTTCCCTGATATGTTGTTTGACTGCTGGGAAAATTCTGAACACATCAGTGGTAACCGAAAGGTCTGAGCAAACCTTTACCTGTGGGTGAAACCCAGCAGAATAACACCACCCTCCCATCTCTCCGTCAGATGAGCTGTCAGGTCATGACGGAGACGGGACCAGTGAAGTCTTGGGAAGCGCAGGAGTGTGTGGCTTGGAGGAAGCCAGTACTTATACATTTCAGCCAGAACGTCATTATCTAATGACAAGACATCCTGTAACTCTGCCTCTGATAGACCACTTCTGAATAAATATAAAAAACAAATAAATACATTTAGAAACTTACATGTTCATTGCGATGCGTGGTGGACACGTGAAGGCTAGTTTCTGAAATGTCTGAAGTGGCAAATATAGCCACAAAAAGCACTTTTAACATGGCACAGAGGCTACTTAAACACATTAGCTATGGCAACTCAAAATTCAGAATTTAAGAATTGGCTACCTTTCAATGGAATGTGAATTTGAAAATGAAAGAGTTTGAATAGAATTGGCTACGCCCACATGATGTTGCACTGGAATTTGAATTGTAATGAAAGAAAAATACTGCTATTGAATTTTAAGAAATTAAAACAAGCACATTATTAGTGATAAGTTTCATTAGCCGAACAATAACACTCTTAGTGAGGACATTACATAGACTTTCCATTCATTTTAATATAAATTTTATATGTGGCTAATGATACCTAACGAAGCCACTACCTATAGAAGCCCGTTACCGCCACTAAATAAAAAAATTAAAGTTAATTGCGACATTTTATCTCACAATTCTTTTTTTAAAATCTGAGTTATACGAGTTTTTTTTTTTCACAAAATTATGAGTTTATATTCCGCAAGTCACAATTCTGAGAAAAAATGTCAGAACTGCGAGACATGAACTTGCAATTGTGAGAAAAACTCACAATTCTGACTTTATAACTAGTAATTTTGACTTAATAACTCGGAATAACTGCAAGATATGAACTCGCAATTCTGAGAAAAACCTTGTTTTACTTTTTATTCAGTGGCAGAAACGTGCTTCCATACCTGCCCCTACACATACCCATCAAAAAACAAGCAGAACTAGTGCACACTAGGTTTAAATAAAAACAGATTTGGTCTGATTTATATACCCTTTTTAACTAGTGGGGACCACTGAGGAGTATTTCACAGCATATTTGAGAACATTTGGTGTGTGTGTATTTAATACTTCAACATTTAACTGAAAAAAATTAAAGAAATTAAATATATATGACAATTAAAAAAAACAAAAATAGCCTATGTTGACATAAATACCATGAATCTGTCTAATGTATTGATTAAATAAGAGTATGCTGGGAAATGTAGGGTTCTACCACCAAGGTCCATTAAATGATTCAAATTAATTAATTCAACTGTAAAACGATATACATTTATACAGGGTTAGCTTTGCTAATCTTTTATGCACCGTAAACTTTTTACATGCAATTTTGATGTGGCAAAGCTTGGCAGTATAAAGACTTCATTATACTTAATTACCAAAGCATCCTCATAAGCTGTCATTAAAAAGTTAACATGTCAGAAAACTCCTAAAACCAACATAGCAAGATATGACTTGCCTTGATAACAGGATGAAGCACAGAGCATGACTAACTAGCTTCTTCCCATGATTCTCCTCAAGTGACTCCACAAACTGTGTCATCACTTCCTGCGCAGAGATCCCCAGGTGAACATTAGACATGGAGGTGCAGGAGGACCACTGCTTGGCAGAGTTTAGCATGAGTTTCAGATGCAAAGGGCTTCTGCTTTGCTGGAAGCGGTTTAAGATGGTGTCTAACTGTTCTGAGGTCAGCTTGCGTCCAGCTGCACTCATGTATCCGCCAATAATGTCTTTCCCTTGATCATCCGTGAGAAGTTCCACATTAAAGACGTTTTGTTCTGCTGGAACCAAAGATTGCCATTTCTCAACACAGTCGTCAGAAATGGAGAGTACAAGCTGCACATTGGGAGGGATCACTTTAGGTATCCAGTCTAGTTTATGAGGTTTGTTTGCCTCTAAAAGCTGGTCCAGTGAGTCCAGGATGAGTAGGAGTGTGTCTCCTTGTTTTGACACGTCTTCCAGCATGGAATGGAAAAAACGAACTAGCTCTTCATGCACGTTGGCAATATGTGGATAGGGGAACTGCAACCCTAAAGCTCCACACACTTGAAGACAAACACCTCTGAGAACAGAGTCAACATCCGAGCTGAGCGGAGATGTTCCCAGCAGCCTCAGCACCACAACTCCCCGATGGTCAACAACGCCTCGCATTTCCTGTGCCAGTTTGCAAAGCAGAGCTGTTTTACCAACCCCTGAAGGTCCATGAACCAGAAGGGGTTCATGGCAAGCATTAGTGGACTCCCACATGGCAATGCTGATCTTTCCCAGAATGCTGTCCCTTCCTTTAAACACGGAGCACTTCTCCTCGCTCAGCATGGCGTGATGGTAGATCTCCTGTTTCAACCAAGACCATCCTGGATCTAAAGTGCTGCAAGCTCCTGAAGTTTGCAGAGCGTTCCTGCTGATCAGTTCCTTCATTTGGGATGTCACCTGCTCACACAGTTTTCCCAGGTACTCCTTGTGTTCTTTGCGGCTCGGGTCCATCGCTCCTTTGGTGAGCTCCATGCTGAGGGGCTGGAGGCGACCTGTGTTGCAGATACGCTGCTTCAGATCGGCCAAGAGCTCGCGGGCTTCAGTGTCCAGCAAGCCATCGGCTGTGACGTCCAGAAGAAACTTTGCAAAGTTTTTCTTGCAGTCTCTTTTACTGAGTCGTGGAAGTTCACGGAAAAACAGCACCGCTGATGCATCCTTTCGGGTCTGGAGAAAGCCGTGCTCCATCTCATACTCTAAGACTATGAAATACACACAAAAAGCATGATAATCATTCAAATATAAGGAAAAACTAAGACAGGACTCATGTCCCACATTTTACAACCCTTTACTATATGATTTTCTTAAAAACAGCAAACAATTATAATTGTAACAAACGAGAAGTAAAATCATTTGGCTGGAACATGGCAAGAGGAAATGTAAATAATCTCATTGACTTTTCTTTCAAATCTTGACTAAATGTTTAGATGTTTGGTTAATATTTATTCCTAGCAAAAAAAGAATAAATATATACATACACAAAATCACAAAAACTGAAATGTACTTAGGCAAACACGGTTGGTAATAATGTTGTAAAAATTGTAAAAAACATGAAATAAAGGGAAACGGAAACACTATAATACAAAAAGTGATATGCTTTTTTGTTGTTGGTTTAAAAAAGTCAGTGGCATAAAAGATAGACATGAAACTACTATTTTAATTATTTAAAATAAATAAAACTGCATAAATGATTCTTGAACTGACCAAAGTATTTAAAGGGAGGTTACATTAAAAACATCCATTTTAAAATTTAATGTTGAATCCACTATTGTTTTATATAGAATTGCTTCATAGTTCATTCAATTTTTAATTTAATTGTGCATTCATTTAATTACAATTACAAGTAATCCCCTACTTTTTCAAGTGAAAATTAATAAAATAGTAGAAATTAATAAAATATAAAAAATAGTAATAGTAAAATTAATAAAACAGTTATTAATTACTTAGCAATGCATTACACCAGTCACTGTTCTTGCAGTAGTGATCAGGTGGAGCCGCAGTTTAAAGTCCCACATCCAATTTGTTTAGATGAGAGGGTGAAGTTTATGTGCTGTACAGCATTCAGCCACCAGTGGGAAAAACAACACGTTTCGTCCCACTTTTCAGGATGTATGCAGCACACTTGGTTATACACATAGACAGTAAAAGAAATGGACACAGCGACCCCATTGGAACTCAATTGAGACAAGTGAAGCCCATTTTTAGCGTTTTTTAGCACTTCCGTTTCTGACGCAAACTAAGCTTGACGACGTCAGCAACCTGTCTGACAGATGTAAATCTAGTAGCTGTGCGTGCAAACTGCCATCGTTAATCTTGCAGAGACGGCGAGCTTGAGCGGGGAGTTCTTTGTCGTGAGTGAACAGGAGTAAGTATTCTGATTAATTATTGTGTATAGTATTTTAAAATATAACGCCAGTACGCCATATTAATTTAATTACCTGCGAGCTTCTCCTCCTGTCTGTACGGTAATGCGACAGAGAGTCGAGTTGTTATGATGCAATCGTTAGCCTATTTTTACAAAAACTGTTTCTACGGGGCCATAATGTAACATAGAAGGTAACGGAGCCCTTTATACATCGTTGTGTATCTTTAGAAATAAATAATGGACAAATGGAGTCTTTAAACGCCTCAGATGTAAAGTTATTCGCTGTCAAAGTGACGGGAGGTCAATGGGATGCTAACGCAAGTGAAGTTCTGCTACAAGATGGCGGCACCCGGCCGACTTCAACTTCCGGTCGACTTCCTTGCCGCCTGGTTATACAGAGAATGTCAATGGGGTCCTGTGCTCTTGTAGAATCCACTGACTTTTGCCGTATAGGCAGAGTTAAAATAAACAAAAATCATACAGGTTTGGAATGAGAAAAAAAATATCTGTGCCTTATTTTGCACCATATTCATAGAAGTCTCTCACCAGATTTAAAAAACTTGCGCTTTTGGTCAACACTGATGTACCCTTCTCTCTCGGCCTGTTGGGCAGCAGTGCGGAGCGCCTGCAGCAGTCGTGACTCCGTCACATTCCAGGATATGACGTCATTATCACGCAACTGTCCGCTCTCAGAGCCCCTGTCATTGTAATGAGGATAGTGAGCTGTGATTGGCTGGAGGACATATGTGGGTGGGACTGAGTTACTGTCTTTGGAGAACCATTGGTTAAGGAGCTTTAAACTGTCTGAATCTTTATGGAGTTTTGAAAGCAACAACTCAAACTCCGTCTCTGGTATGAGGCGTGGGATGCAGCGATGGCCGTACTGATTACCGAGCAGAGCCTGACAAGATAAACATAGATACAGAATTACACTTACGCTCAGAGAACCAATGTTCAAAAGATGTGGATAAAATTAGGTTGCTGATGAAACGTACGATAAAAGTTGGGCCATCTGATATTCTCTGACAGGACTCGATTTCTTTAATGCACAGTTCAGTTGTCAAGTGATCAGATGTGAAGATGTCCCGCACTCCGCATCTGAAATCCACTAACTGCAAAAAAAAAGGCTGCTTTTTGAACAGTGGTTATGCCCAATAAATAAAAATGCAATGTCATTTTAGACCGTTTTTACCTTTGTCACCAGGATTACTGCAAATATATTTTCATCACTCACCTCAAAGACGAGACCCAAACTTTGACAGTGTGCCTGCAACTCAGAATAGGCCTTCTCCCAAAATGCATTCCTCTCATTTTTCATGTCTGTCAAATAAATTAAATGTATTAATGTCAGGTCCCTAAGGAGTTCGTTTTGTGATTTGTAATAATGTAAATTATCTTATAACACGATTATGTTTATCTCAAAACCAAGAGCACTGTTTTGAAAACTGATTGCCTAATACAGCAGTCTTTTGTGTGCTTTTGCATTATTATAGAAAATACCTGACCACCTCATTCTAATATTTCAATATTAGTACAAACTAATTTATTTTACAGACAAATTCTCACTTTTAACTAGCTGCTTATTAACATGCATATTACTAGCAGTCTGGCTGTTTATTAATACTAATAAAGCAATAATAATGCGTTAATCTGCATTTAGATCCCTTAATCCATACCTAAAACTACCTTACTATTAATAAGCAACAAATTAAGAGTTTACTGAAGTTCATAATTGTTCCCCGAACTAAAGTGTGACCCTAATTCTGCCTTCCTCCACTAAATAAAGATCAATTTAGAAACATTGCAGATTATGGTGACATATATTCCACACTAATGCATTTCCATGATTTTCCCATCACTTGTTATTACGCGATAAACTTTTTTTTTTTTTTTTTTTTTTTTTTTGTGTATTTCAAAGAGACTGCACACAAATTGAAAAACTTTTTAGAACCAAGCACAACTAGAAAATCACTATAGAAATCACCATTCATTTTATTTTTAAGATTGTTTATTTAATTTCAATTTGATTCAAAATTCCCTACATTTACAGGTTTTCCATGACCTATGAATACAAAGCAAAACATTTTATTCCAGCAAAAAACAAAGGTTAAGGCACTAAACCTCACCCGAGTGTGTGGAGCTGATGAACACCCGCACCATTCTGGAAACAGGCTTCAGAGCATCAGCGCTCTGTCCCCGCAGAGCCTCCAACCCAAGAGCTTCAGCCATCTCCACCACCGCCATCCCGACCAACACACCTCAAGAACTCCTGAGGATGAGCGCCTGCCTCCCTGTCCTCATAACCCACCCAAATCTGCGCGCCCCAAAGTGACTCTACAGCACTGAACAAAGAGCTCCAGATCTACCGATCATCACTGCGCAGTCTGAGACGTGAAAAAAGAACCTGAAAGCCAAATATTAATTAGATGAAAAATATGTTTTCCCCAGCAATAAGGAAAAGAAAACAGCTCTGTTGTGAAGCGCGCCAGCTCATTTGTTTGTTCTCCTCCGCACCCCGTCATTTTATCCACTGAGATCAGGAAGGCCGAGAGAGACCCGCCGCCTGCAGCAGAGATCACACCCTGGAGACCCAGAGCAGCTGCCCCGTGTTTAATTAACCTGAAGTGTATTAAAGCATAAACGGCTGCTTTTCATTATAATTATGAATCAGCAAAGATAGTGCAATCATTTTGCTTAAACACGAATCATTATAAAATGATTTTAAATGACAAGTATTGATATTAACCTATTGAAACGGAGCACAAACCCAGGAAAGCAGGAGATTTTATCCTGCTGTTAGCTGAACCTCTGCATGTGTGTTAACTGTTTCTCTGTTGTTTGTTTCAAGCCTCTCTAATGTGCGCAGAACCATTCAGTCCTGAGAGAGAATTACCCAAGTCTGCATTCACTGAGGAATCAGCAGGAGTCACAATCAAAATGTACTCTGCCCACGGGTCAAGATTGTGCAATAATATAAGTAATCTTGTTAGAAATTACTATTTGCCATTTGTTACAGGAAAAGTTTTACTGGTTTCTAATATGTCTATTATGAAAACACGATAGGCTCCGGTCCCCTTTGATTCTGATTTGGGCTGAGCGCTGTTCGATGCTGTTGTAAATGACTCTACAAACATTACACCTTGTTTACTTCTGGTGGTTGCTCGGCAACCACTTTGTTGTAACCACAACTGTTTCTGAGGAACTACATTGTTTGGTGGAAGAATACTGTTTTTATAATATCACTTCACTTTATTTGCTTAGGTTCTATTCTGTGAAATGATGTCTTCTTGGGATTTATCTTACGTGCTGTGTGTTTGTGTGTGTGACCCTGGAGCACAAACTGGTCTTAAGATGCTGGGGTATAGTTTTAGCAATAGCCAAAAAAAAATAATAATAATAATAATAATAAAAAAAAAAAACATTATAGATTTTACTTTTTATACAAATATCATTAGGATATTAAGAAAGGATCATGTTCAATGAAGATATTTTGTAAATTTCCTAGTGTTACTATATCAAAACCTAATTTTTTTTAGTAATATGCATTGCTAAGAATTCATTTGGACAAATTCAAAGGTGATTTTAACAGTATTTAGATTCATTCAAGATTCCAGATTTTCAAATCGTTGTACCTCAGCCAAATATCGTCTGATCCTAATAAAACCATACATAAAAGCTTATCTATTCAGCTTTCAGATGATGTATAAATCTCAATTTTGAAAATGTACACTGGTTTGTGGTCCGGCATGCTTTATATTATATTATATATATATATATATAATATATAATATATATACAGTATTGTTCAAAATAAATAGCAGTACAATGTGACTAACCAGAAATAATCCAAGGTTTTTAGTATATTTTTTATTGCTACGGTGGCAAACAAGTTACCAGTAGGTTCAGTAGATTGTCAGAAAACAAACAAGACCCCAGCATTCATGATATGCACGCTCTTAAGGCTGTGCAATTGGGCAATTAGTTGAAAGGGGTGTGTTCAAAAAAATAGCAGTGTCTACCTTGACTGTACAAACTCAAAACTATTTTGTACAAACATTTTTTTTTCTGGGATTTAGCAATCCTGTGAATCACTAAACTAATATTTAGTTGTATGACCACAGTTTTTTAAAACTGCTTGACATCTGTGTGGCATGGAGTCAACCAACTTGTGGCACCTCTCAGCTGTTATTCCACTCCATGATTCTTTAACAACATTCCACAATTCATGTCACATTTCTTGGTTTTGCTTCAGAAACAGCATTTTGATATCACCCCACAAGTTCTCAATTGGATTAAGGTCTGGAGATTGGGCTGGCCACTCCATAACATTAATTTTGTTGGTTTGGACCAAGACTTTGCCCGTTTACTAGTGTGTTTGGGTCATTGTCTTGTTGAAACAACCATTTCAAGGGATGTCCTCTTCAGCATAGGGCAACATGACCTCTTCAAGTATTTTAACATATGCAAACTGATCCATGATCCCTGGTATGCGATAAATAGGCCCAACACCATAGTAGGAGAAACATGCCCATATCATGATGCTTGCACCTCCATGCTTCACTGTCTTCACTGTGTACTGTGGCTTGAATTCAGAGTTTGGGGGTCGTCTCACAAACTGCCTGTGGCCCTTGGACCCAAAAAGAACAATTTTACTCTCATCAGTCCACAAAATGTTCCTCCATTTCTCTTTAGGCCAGTTGATGTGTTCTTTGGCAAATTGTAACCTCTTCTGCACATGCCTTTTTTTTTAACAGAGGGACTTTGCGGGGGATTCTTGAAAATAGATTAGCTTCACACAGACGTCTTCTAACTGTCACAGTACTTACAGGTAACTCCAGACTGTCTTTGATCATCCTGGAGGTGATCATTGGCTGAGCCTTTGCCATTCTGGTTATTCTTCTATCCATTTTGATGGTTGTCTTCCGTTTTCTTCCACGTCTCTCTGGTTTTGCTCTCCATTTTAAGGGCATTGGAGATCATTTAGCTGAACAGCCTATCATTTTTTGCACCTCTTTATAGGTTTTCCCCTCTCTAATCAACTTTTTAATCAAAGTACGCTGTTCTTCTGAACAATGTCTTGAACGACCCATTGTTCCTCAGCTTTCAAATGCATGTTCAACAAGTGTTGGCTTCATCCTTAAATAGGGGCCACCTGATTCACACCTGTTTCTTCACAAAATTGATGACCTCAGTGATTGAATGCCACACTGCTATTTTTTTTGAACACACCCCTTTCAACTAATTCAACTAATTGCCCAATTGCACAGCCTTAAGAGCGTGCATATCATGGAATGCTGGGTCTCATTTGTTTTTCTGAGAATCTACTGAACCTACTGGGTAACTTGTTTGCCACGTAGCAATAAAAAATATTATACGAAAAACCTTGATTATTCTGGTTAGTCACATTGTACTGCTATTATTTTGAACAATACTGTATATGAAAT